>NC_137954.1:30886915-31131915 GCF_963924665.1 Micromys minutus | reverse complement strand
CCTCCTTTCTTTTTTTCAGACTTCAGTTCCTTTGTGTGGGTCCTGTAGCCACCAATGCCTTCTTTCATTTATTAAATCAATGTTGACTTTTCTTTAACCCTATAACTCTATGCTAAAGCATTTCATATGAATGAAGTCAGCAATTCTCACTAAACAAAGCTTATGATGGCTGATGTTGGTTGGCATTCAGATGGCATCTAAGGTCTCCTAGGAAACAAACTCTGGGTAAGTATCGAAGGGACTTAACAAGTGGAAAAGTCCATCTTAAATGTGGGTAACACCATTTGATGAGCTGAGGGACTATACTGAATAAAAAGAAGAGAATTAAGCCATGAGTATTCATGAGCTCTGATTCTTGACTGCAGATTCTATGTGACCAGCTCCCTCAAGCCCCTGCCTTCTTGACATCTTCTTCTGGTGGACTATACCATCAAATTGTGAGCCAAAACCCTTCCTTCCTTAAATTACTTCTGTCTAGTATTTTGTAACAGCAATGAGTAAGCAATACAGAGCTTCACTCTTTTGTTTTAGCCGCTTTCTTTTCTACCTTTGATCAGACATGGCACCATCATTTTGTTCTTGATTCCGTGGCAGATCTTATTTAAACATAGACCGAAAATTCCTGGGTTGGGGGGGGTTTGCAGATTGTATCTTATGTAGCTATGTAAACTGGTGCTTTTATTTACACCCCTTGCCTAATACATCAGAATCTCAGACATACAATATGTGCATGCTTAATATTGCCTACATGTGTGACCAAATACAGTCTTGGTTATGATGGTTTCTGAAAGGTTTGGGAGAAGGGAGGCATCCTTGTGCTCTGTAAAAGGGACCTTGAAAGAGACCCATTGAGAAGTCATCTGAAACTCAGTTATATATTTTCTCAGAAGAGCTTATCTTTCCTTTAATCTGTCTTTTTCATTCATTTCTTATCCCCTTAGTCAGGAAAGGCATTCTTCGAGTGAACCATCACGTGGTGTTCTTATAGAACAGCCTCCTCTATATTTCAGAAACTGGTGATCATGGGACGTTGTACTTGTGCTTTGTGTTTATGAGGAAAAGAAGACTTACCTTAGTTCAAAATAAAATCAAGTCTGGAGTACCAGTGCCACAGACAGGATCAAAGAGCATGGCATCTTTCTTCCCATTTCACAAGTTGTTATTATGAATTTGATTTCCTTGAAGTTATGTGTATTTTTCCATCCCTCTTTCATCTTCCTCCTCTAGTCTTACAAACATGTAGAAAATCAGGTAAAGTACTAGGCACATTTTAGAGTCCTCAAAACAACCATGTGAGGGAAATATGACCAAATCCTTGCTTCATCAGGCAAAAGGAATGCCTCAGAGAAGTTAAGTAGCAGCCAAATGATGCACAGCTAGCAGGCAAAGTTATAATCTGAGCACATTCTTTCAGAATCTAGCATCTGTACGTGTACCTACTATGACAAACTGTTGCTTCTTTAAAAGTTGGTTATATTTGTATGAAGGGAAAGTATTTTTAGGGAAGAGAGCTGGACAGCTGACTCAGAGGATCCTTGGAGCTACTCCATCTAAAGATACAGCAATGTGACAAATAATCACTCTCTCCTAGTGTAACATCCTATCTAACCCTTGAATGTTCATGCAATTTACACCTTGAATAATATAAGTGGATGGCTTCTGAAGAAACTAAAGGGTTTCCTAACCTTGGAGAATTACTCCACTTTAGTCTGAGGACAGCTAAGGCAGCTGGCCTGAATACCCTAGAAATTTATGTCTGGATGTATTTGTGTCCTAAAACTATTTTTAATGTTGCTTTATTATATTTTTCATGCCTATAAAACAGTTTTATAGTTTAAAGTTACTAATAAGTCATACATACATACACATGTTTACATACATATATAATTTATATTTTTTTCCTGTAAAAATCAAGTGACATAAAAATACATATGAGGTATCAAAGAAGCTGGAAATCACCTGAGATGAAAGTGGTCTTTTATTAGGATGGTCTCAGAGAAGGAAACCTTTCAGGGTGAAATCCAGTAACCCCTCATTTCTGACCCATGCCTATTGAGGTACTCACGTTTAATGGTGATGTACTCTGTGAAGTATCAAATGTTGAAAGGTATCTCTGTCTCATGGGGCGTTGAGATTTTTATTCCAGTTGAATGGAAAACATAAAAGGGGGTGTTTTATGGAGCTCAAAAGCCTTGCAAAGATGGATTGATTATGTGTGTGAATGCCTGGGAATGAGTATCTTTCCTACTGCTGGTTTACCGCAGAGGTCCTGGAAGTTCCTATCTTACTACTTGCTTTTAAAATACAGTTCTAAAATCCCAACATGAAGAGTCCTCAGAACAAACATTCATTGAAATCTGGATGCCCTTGATGTTTATTTTCATGTGAAATTGTCTCCCTATCTAAATAAATTTCTAACTAAAACTGTCTAGAAAATATTACAATGCCTTGTTTGATTAAAATGTTATTATGATTTCCCTTTTCTTTGTGAATTCATATGTTTCTAAAGATAATCATTAACATCTGGGGAAGTTACTATGTTCCCCAGAATATGTTTGTTACATCTGTGGTGTGGAATGAATCCTTTTCTGCTCCTAAACTATTTCATTTTCTGAAATTCTTTGACACCACAGTGTGACTAAATAAATTACTCTTTGTATATGGCTAGTTTCCCGTCATTGTACTACTTACGATGTTTCAGCTTTTATTTGCATTGGAAGAAATATTTTTGGTGATCAAATTCATTATTTTGTTGGTTGTATATATCTGCATTGTATATGAACTGTCCTAACAATTTCATTTTTCCCCCAACAAAATTAAAGCAACAGTGAATGAAAGACATCTATTGTAGAACCTCTGGTGTGGGGTCCTTTTGCTGTTAACCAGCTCAAAATTTCAGGAAGCTTGAATTCCTACAATTCCATCCTAAAGCTTCATTTTCTTCATTTTGTTTGCTGAGGCAATGAGGAACAGCTGGTCAGCATCCTCTGTGATAATAACCTTTGTGCAGTTCAAGCCCAAATGGTTTTGGACATGGTACTTAGGGAAACATGTCCTTGTGAATGATGTAGCCTATTTGGTATTTCCCCTGTACAGAGCTAGATTCCTTATAGACAAGCCGTCAGCAGCTATCAACTTTAGCCCCGCTTAGTATAATGCAGGCATTTTCTGCTTCATCTATTCAGGAATGTCTTCCTAGGAGGTTCCACAATAAAATTTATTGTGTTTAATTTATGACATCCAATGTAATTAGAATGGAATGCTTTTCCGTTAGGATTTGCATTGAGAACGGATGAACTAAAGTGGAGGTCCGCTTTTATCAAATTTGCCAAATTCTGGAGTTCTGGAATGCCCATTAGGTAGATAAAATGAAATGTTTTCAATGAAACAAACAGAGGCCAGTATGTGCTGGTAGAGAAGACATTTTTGTCTGGGACCTACTTTTTAACAGAGGCAAGAGATCTGTAGTACTTCTGAGTGATGCTGATCACCCTAAATTCATAGGTCTCAACCTTCCTAATGCTGTGACCCTTTAATAAAGTTTCTCACGTGGTGGTAACCCCAAGCTACAAAATTATTTCTGTTGCTACTTCCTAGCTATAAAGTTTTATCAGATATGTGATCCTTATGATACATTTATTCCCCAGAAGGGCTGTGACGTACAGGTTGAGAATCATTATTCTAAGTTATAGCCAATTTCTGTACCCTCCAAAAAAAAAAAAAAAAAAAAAACACTAAGGAGATCACTTTATCTCAAGAAGACTTTTCTGATAATAGCAGTATAGCCAAAAGTCTGAAAGTGCTTAGATACAGTTTTAGGGAAAATCAACATTGATTGATTTCAGAACGTTTTGATATCGAAGCCAGAGCAATTTTCAACTGAACCGAGGAGCTGAGTTTAGAGGGGAAGTCAGATATTTCTTGGCTTGGCTTTCTTTTTGAATGGGGTTATAGTTTTCCTCTCTTCACCCTCCCCATCCCCCAGGCAGCCACATGGCCACCTTCCCTCTTGGACCATATGGGAAAGCTGGCTCGGGGGCTGTCATGCTCCTGACTCCTAGTTCAAGCAGCTGTTCAGAACCCTGCTAAATGAACCGGTAATTACAGAAATGTGCTTTTGTTTTTTCAAGCACTTAACTTTTACTAAGAGACAACAAGTTTTTGGTTTGTTGTTGTTGTTGTTTTATTTTTTTTTAATCTTCCATGCATTCTGTCCTTGTTCTCATAAAGAAAGAGCATCTTTCATCATGAAGCAAGTGCATTCTTTATTCTACATCAGTTCCCAGCTTCCTAGGAGGGCTCCATGGGACTGTCCAAAGGTGAAGGCAGACCTGAGAGGGTATAAGTAACTTGATATGAATAGGTCAGTTGGGAAACACAGCAAGCCAGTTGCCTTCTGCGCTTAGAAGTGGTAAAAAGGATGTTTTATAAAATGTGGAACTGGGAAAAATTAAAAGAACAAATTGAACTCTGCTTTCATGACCCAAACAAGTGTACTCTTTAAGAAATTTTAAAACGCATATCTGCAGAGGTTTTCACTTATCTTTCAGAGCATGTAAGTTTCCCACTTTGATGTCTGAGATTGGATGGGAGCTCAGATGATTACCAGCATACTTTCTCCCATGCTAAGTTTTTGGCTTGGATCAAACATGTGCTTGTTCACATTATCCTTTCATTTATAGACAATTATCAGCATGGAGCCTTTCCCCTCGTGTCTCTGAAAATGATTCTGGGAGTCAGTTGACATAGATCATTTTTGAGAAACGTGTTTCCCAGTTTAATAGGATATTTCATTTTGAAACCTTTGTTTATAAACAAATGGTTGAATAGCAGTTGTAACTAAGAACACTAGGTCAAATCCTCATAAGAGACGGAAGATTTTTATGTAGTGTACACAGCTAATGTGATAGGACGGCTGGTAAATAGTACAGTTTTTTTTTATACCTTAACTCAAAATTCAAGGAGTTAATGGTGAAAAAGCTGACTCATTTCAAACTGATTTTGACATACCTGAATTTTAAAGATTCATATAATTAACTCCAGGTTAAATTATACTATATACACATGTGCATATATACATATAAACTGCATACATGTGTACATACATACAAACGCATTGATATTAAAACGAACTCATATCTTGTAGGAACATTTAGTACTTATGCTTCACCTCTGTTTTAGTAATGGCTACAAAAACAGTAGCATTTGCTAATGCTCTTCTTGGTTCTCTCTTCTCTACGCTCTTCCAGAAGTTTTGTAGTTACTGTTCTTTTCCTATAGGTGGTTCTCTAGCACCTATGGTATCAAAGTAAAGAAATACACAGTATGCAAACTTAAACTTAGAGCAAAGTAATTCCTAATGGTTGTAATGTTTTGACAGAAAAAACAAATTTCTTGAGGAGACACTTGGTCTCAGTAGCAGCCAAGAACTCCAATTCTGAATTACTTAGTTCATTCAAAAATTGTATATAATATTTCTAAATTTTAACTTACCTTTTCTTGTTTAATCTCTGTGTTTATGTTTATAGTCATGTGTATCATGGCCTGCATGTGAAATCAGAGGACAATTTAAGGGAGTCGGCTCCGCCCTTCTAACACATGGGTGCTATGCGTAGAATTTAGGTAGGTTAGATCACAAGCACTGTTACCAGCAAACTATCTTGCTAGTCTCATATTTAATACCTAAAAGCTAAACATGAGATATATATCTTTGGATCAATAAACACTAACATGTATCTTTGCTTAAACTTTATCAAATGGAAGTACTGGAATGACTTTAGGAAGAATTTATATTTAAAGATCCAAATCATTTTTTTTTTCTTCTACTGGGTTATCAACAATATGAGTGAGATGAGGCGAATGACAAAACAGGAAGTTATATGATAATTGTTGGGACTATTCATTGTACTCATTCATTCATTCAGGAAATACTGTTGAAGCATCTCGTATTTGCCAAGTATTTTCTAGAAACTAAAGACTCAGTGAGTCAGACATGAAAGCTTCAACGTTGTACAAGACAACAGAAAAAAAAAATGCATTACTTACAAAGAAGCTAAACCATAGAATGGGTTCATGAAAATCCAGCAAATCCTATAAACACCCCAAGGTATTTTATAGTCTTTGTGACTATTGTGAAGGGTGTCAATTCCCTCATTTCTTTCTAAGACTGTTTATTCATTGTGTAGAGGAAGGCAGTTGATTTTTTGGGGGTGTTAATTTTATAGCCAGCTATGTTGCTGAAGTTGTTTATTAGTTGTGATTTTTTTTTTCTGGTGGAATTTTTGGGGTCACTTAAGTATACTATCATATCATCTGCAAAGAGTGATACTTTGACTTATTCCTTTCCAATGTGAATCCCTTTGATTTCTTTTTGTTGTCTAATGGCTCTGTCTTCCAATACTGTATTGAATAGGTAGGTGGATAGTGGGCAGCCTTGCCTAGTCCCTGAATTTAGTGGCATTGCTTCAAGTTTCTTTCCATTTACTTTGATGTTGACTACTGGTTTGCTGTATATTGCTTTTACTATGTTAAGGTATAGGTCTTGGATTCCTGCTCTTTCCAAGACTTTTATCACGAATGGGTGTTGAATTTTGTTGAATGCTTCCTCAGCATCATGTGTTTTTCTTTCTTTCTTTTTCTTTTTTATTTTTTGAGTTTGTTTATATGGTGGATTACACTGATAGATTTCCATGTTGAACCATTCGTGCATCCCTGGGATGAAGCCTACTTGGTCATGGTGGATGATTGTTTTGATGTGTTCTTGGATTCAGTTTGCAAAAACCTTATTGAGTATTTTTGCATTGATTTTCAGGAAAGAAATTGGTCTGAAGTTCTCTTTCTTTGTAGTGTTTTCGTGTGGTTTAGGTATGAGCGTAATTGTGGCTTCAAAGAACGAGTTGGGTTGTGTTTTTCTGTTTTTATTTTGTGGAATAGTTTGGAGAGTATAAGTATTAGGTCTTCCATAAAAGTCTGGTAGAATTCTCCACTAAACCTATCTGGTCCTAGGCTTGTTTTGGTTGGGAGGCTTTTGATGACTGCTTCTATTTCTTTAGGTGTTATGGGACTGTTTAGATGGTTTATTTGATCCTCATTTAACTTTAGTATTGGGTATCTGTCTAGAAATTTATCCATTTCCTCCAGATTTTCCAGTTTTGTTGAATATTAGTGGGATATGATGATTTCTTGAATTTCCTCAGTTTCTGTTGTTATGTCTCCCCTTTCATTTCTGAGTTTGTTAATTTGGATACTGTCTCTTTGCCCTCTAGTTAGTAGTTTATCGATCTTTTTGATTTTTCTCAAAGAATCAGCTCTTGTTTATTTATTTATTTATTTATTTATTTATTTATTTATTTATTTTTGGTCTCTATTTGGTTGATTTCTACTCTGAGTTTGATTATTTCCTGCTTTCTACTCCTCTTGGGTGTGTCTGCTTCTTTTTGTTTATGAGCTATCAGCTGTGCAGTCACACTGCTAGTGTATGGTCTCTCCAGTTTCTTTTTGGAGGCACTCAGAGCTCTGAATTTTCCTCTCAGTAGTCCTTTCATTGCATCCCATAAGTTTGGGTATGTAGTGGTGTTGTTTTTAGTAAATTCTAAAAAATCTTGATTTCTTTCTTTATTTCATCCTTGATCATGTTATCACTGAGCAGAGCATTGTTCAGCTTCCATGTGTATGTGGGCTTTTTGTTGCTTTTGTTGTTATTAAAGACAAGCCTTATTCCATGTTGATCTGATAAGATGCATGGGTATATTTAAACTTCTTGTATCTGTTGAGGCCTGTTTTATGACCAACTGTATGTTCAGTTTTGGAGAAGATAGCGTGAGGAGCTGAGAAGAAAGTATATTCCTTTGTTTTTGGATGAAATGGTCTATAGATGTATGTTAATTCCAGTTGATTCATAACTGCTGCTAGTTTTGCTGTGTATCTGTTCAGTTTCTGTGTCCATGATCTGTCCATTGATGAGAGTGGGATGTTGAAGTCTCCCACTATTATTGTGTGTAATATATGCTTTGAACTTTAGTAGGATTTCTTATATAAAGTGGGTGTCCTTGTATTTGGAACATCTGTTCAAGATTGAGAGTTCATCTTGATAGGTTTTTTCCTACGCTGAGTAAAAAGTGTCCATCCTTATCTTTTTTGATAATTTTTGGTTGAAAATATATTTTATTTGATATAAAAATAACTATTCCAGCTTGTTTCCTGTGTCTATTTGATTGGAAGTTTTTGTTTTTTTTTTTTTTTTTTAGACTTTTTTTTGTTTTTCTTTTCTATTTTTTTGAACTTTTTTATAAAAACAAAGATAAAAGAACAAATTTTAAGCATTTTTGCATAAATGTATATGAATACATTTTTGTCAGTGCTTGGCTATTTTTTCAAACTTTTGATAGTGTGCATTAAGGTCTTACTAGTTACAATGAGCAAAAAGTACATGTAAACCAGGATGTAACCTGGAATTAGTCAGTTTTCTTGGTGTGTAAGGATTGAGCATAATGTTTTTTGTTTTTTGTTTTTTTTTTTGAACTTCATGCAGTCTGTGAGTTGTTTTTGGGGTGTTCAGAGCTTTCTGAGATTAGTATCCCATTATCAGTATATTATGTCTGTTCTTTTGTGACTGGGTTATCTCACTCAGGATGATATTCTCTAGATGCAACCATTTTCTTAAGAATTTCGTTAAGTCATTGTTTCTGATAGCTGAGTAGTACTCCATTGTATAAATGTACCACAATTTTTGTATCCATTCATCTACTGAAGGACATCTCGGTTCCTTCCAGCTTCTGGCTATTATAAATAGAGCTGCTATGAACATTGTGGTGTATGCCTCTTGTTGTATATTGCAGTGTCTCTGGGGTATATGCCCAGAAGTGGAATAGCTGGATCTTCAGGTAATACTATGTCCAATTTTCTGAGGAATCGCAAGACTGATTTCCAGAGTGGTTGTATCAGTTTAAAACCCCGCCAACAGTGGAGAAGTGTTCCTCTTTCTCCACAACCTCGCCAGCATCTGCTGTCATCTGAGTTTTGGATCTTGTTCTATCTGTCTGGTGTGAGGTGGAATCTCAGGGTTGTTTTGATTTGCATTTCCCTGATGGCTAAGGATGTCGAACACTTCCTTAGATGTTTCCAGCCATTCGGTATTCCTCAATTGAGAACGTTTTGTTTAGCTCTGTACTCCATTTTTTTAATAGGTTTGTTTGATTCTCAAGCGTCTAGCTTTTTGTGTTCTTTGTATACCTTGGATATTAAGCCTCTATCTGATGTGGGGTTGGTAAATATCATTTCCCACTCTGTTGGCTGCTGTTTTGTTTTCTTGACAGTGTCTTTAGCCTTACAGAAACTTTGCAGTCTCATTAAGTTCCATTTGTCAATCTTTGACCTTAGAGCTCAAGCCATTGGTTTTCTGATTAGCAAATTTTCTCTTGTGCCTATGAGTTCTAAGGTTTTCCCTACTTTCTCATCTAATAGTTTCAGTGTACCTGCTTTAATGTGAAGATCTTTGATCCACTTACACTTGAACTTTGTACAAGGAGACAAGAAAGTGTCTATTTTCATTCTTCTGCCTGCTGAGTACCAGTTGGGCCAACACCATTTGTTGAATAAGCTGTCCTTTTTCCATTGAATGTTTACCGCTCCTTTGTCAAAAATCAGGTGACCATATATGTGAGGGCTCCTTTCTGGTTCTTCTATTCTATTCTATTGATCCAGGTGCCTATTTCTGTACCAATACCATGCAGTTTTCAGCACAATTGCCGTGTAGTATAGCTTGAGGTCAGGGGTATTGATTCCCACAGATGTTTTCTTGTTGTTGAGGATGGATTTCACTATTCTAGGTCTTTTGTTATTTCAGATGAAATTGCATATTGACCTTTCCAACTAAATGAAGAACTGGGTTGGAATTTTGATGGGGATTGCATTGAATCTGTAGATTGCTTTTGGTAAGATGGCCATTTTTAAAATGTTGATCCTTCCAATCCATGAGCATGGGATATCTTTCCATTTTCTGAGATCTTCCTCAATTTCCTTTTTTAAAGGTTTGAAGTTCTTGTCATACAGGTCTTTCACTTGCTTAGTTAGATTCACACTAAGGTATTTCATAGTTTTTGTGACTATTGTGAAGGGTACCTTTTCCCTGATTTCTTTCTCCACATGTTTGTATTTTGAATATAGGAAGGTTTTTTGTTTCCCAGCCTTTTACTCTGAAGTAGTGTCTGTCTTTGTCTTAGATGAGTTTCCTGTATGCAACAAAATGCTGGGTCCTGTTTACATATCCAGTCTGATAGTCTATGTCTTTTTATTGAGGAATTGAGTCCATTGATGCTAAGAGAAATTATGGAATGGTGATTTTTGTTTTCTGTTATTTTTGTTGTTAGAGGTAGATGTATGTTTATATGCTTTTCTTCTTTTAGTTTCCTTGAGTGATTATTTTTTTCTTTTTCTTGGGTGTAATTTTCTTCCTTGGGTTGTATTTTTCCATTTATCATCCTTTGTAGGGCTGGATTTTTGGACAGATATTGTTTACGTTTGGTTTTGTCCTGGAATATCTTTGTTTCTCCATCTATGGTGATTTAGAGTTTTGCTGGATATAGTAACCTGGGCTGGCATTTGTGTTTTCTTTGGGTCTGTATGATATCTATTCAGGATCTTCTAGCTTTCATGGTCTCTGTTAAGAAGTTGGATGTAATTCTGATTGGTCTGCCTTCATATGTTACTTGTCCTGTTTTGACTATTAGGTGTTGGGGGCAGTTTATTTTCTTGTCCAATTTATTTGGAGTTCTGTAGGCTTCCTGTATGTTCATGTTTATCTCATTCTTAAAGACAGGGATATTTTCTTCTATTATTTTGTTGAAGATATTTACTGTGCCTTTTATTTGATATTCTTTGCCCTCTTCTACACCTATTATCCTTAGGTTTGGTCTTCTCATTGTGTCTCAGATCTTCTGGACATTTTGTTTTAGGAGCATTTTGGGTTTGCATCTTCTCTGACTGTTCTATCTATGTTTTTCTATATTTTCTTTGGCTCCTGAGATCCTCTCTTCCATCTCTTTTATTCTGTTGGTAATGCTTGCATCTGTGTCTCCTGATTTATTTTTTTGGTTTTCCATCTCGAGGGTTGTCTCCTTTTGTGTTTTCTTTATTGTTTCTATTTCTGTTTTCAATTCCTTTTTCTGGTTGTGTTTTCCTGTAGTTCATTGAATGATTTCTCCTGGTTCTCCTGTAATTGTTTAAGGGAGTTATTTATGTGCTTCTTCAAGATTTCCATCATCATCATGAAGTATGATTTCAAGGCTGTCTTGTTTCTCTATTTTGTTTGGCAATCCACTACTTGCTGTGGTGGGAGAGCTGGCTTCTGATGTTGCCAAATTGTCTTGATTTCCATTTCTTAGGCCCTTTTGTTTTCCTTTTTCCATCTTGTTGTCTTTGATTATAGGTGCTCTTGTTGTCTTTGATTGGAGTCTGTCTCTCATGTGGATCTGAGGGCCCATAGGCTTAGGAAGGAAATTGCTTCCGGATGTTTGCCTCTTTGCAGGCAGGTAGTGAGTTCTGATTGCAGTGGCTCCATTCTGTCTCTGTGGGCTCAGGTGGGAGAGCTTTGGGGGCTCAGCAGTATGCAAGCAGGCCCTGAGTCTGGATGGCAATCCTCTTGCTGGGCCAGAAAGGACTGATGACTATTTTAAAAGGAACAATTACAGAATCCTGCATACCCTTTAACAAGTTTATATGGGAGGCTATGTTGTGTTTGGATTAAAGGGAATTAAGATAGGAAGGAGGGAAGACTTCAAGCAGATAAGTAACACCTTCTGCTGTGTGTTTGCCAAGGATATTTCCTTCTACAATGTAAAAATACACTAGGGCTTCCAACCAGATTGACATTATGAGCTTGGTAACTATTAATGGAAGAATGTTTTCCTTATCTTGTAGGATGTTTGTGAGCACCCTGGCCTCCATTTCATAAAACAACTGTACTACCCCACCCTCTATTGTCTAGTAAAGACAGCAAAATCTTGCAGACATTGCCAAATGTAAGCAAACTTGGGGCTGAGGACCAGTAAGGAGAGCAGCTAACAGATATAGAGAGAGGAAGCAGTAGGAAGCTTCATGTCCTGGAATCAGAGGCTGGAACTGCATGAACTGTTTTCTTGATACTCAAGTCCACACTGGGGGGTCTCACCCACATAGCTCGAATCCCTTTTCGAAGAATCTTTCTAGCTTCCTTTCTATCTACCCTTCCTTCCTTCCTCCCTTCTTTTTTTCCTTCTTTCCTTCCTTCCTCCTTCTTTCCCTCCCTCCCTCCTCCATCCCTCCCTCCCTCTGTCAGGCGCCCACGCTTCCCGCCGCTAGGAACAGGCGTGCAACAAAACAAACTCTTCTGCGGATAACCTTTATTGAACAGCACTTTGAGCAGGGGCTTCATGAGCAGGAAACTTGTCTCTGAGTCGGGGACTCCCTACCGAGTTCTACTGTCTAGACGGCCTCTCACGCGCAGTTCCCCACGAACGATCTCTCTGTCCAGTCTCTGTCCACGCGGGACCTCCCGCAATCTCTTTTACCAAGTCTCTCTCCACGTGGCACCTCTCCGCCATCCCTCCACGTGGGGTCTCCTGCAATCTCCCCACCGTCTTCCTCTCCTTCTTCTCACGTGGGGGAGAAAATGCACTGCTATACATGCCTAGGAGACTTGTCTTGCTACCTGATTGGTGCATCCTCCTGTAGCTCAATCACGTGCCCCGGGGGTGGGCTGTGACTTATGTGGTGCATGCGCATTAAGTCTCTTGGCTGGGAAACAGCTCTGTTTGCTGAGTTCTCGGCGGGAAGCCGGCACCATGTTTGGGTGCAGCACAAACTGCTCCCTACATCCCTCCTTCCCTTTTTCCCTCCCTTCCCCCTCTCTCCCTCCCTCCCTCCCTCCCTCCCTCTCCCCCTCTCTCTCTCCCTCCCTCCCTCCCTCCCCCCCTCTCTCCCGCCCTCCCTCCCTCCCTCTCCCCCTCTCTCCCTCCCTCCCTCCCTCCCTCCCTCCTTCCCTCCTTCCCTCCCTCCCTCCCTCTCCCCCTCTCTCCCTCCCTCCCTCCCTCCCTCCCTCTCTCTCTCTCTCTCTCTCTCTCTTTCTTTCTTTCTTTCTTTCTTTCTTTCTTTCTTTCTTCCTAAAGATGATTCTGCACTCCACAAAGTCATGATCTCAGATCCACATTACCACTCCAAAAAACATTATCATATGCAATAGAAACAAGATATGCTTATGACACCATCTGTATAGTCATTCTTTGAGGACCGGGTAAAAATCATCAAGTTCTTTCCCTCTGGGTATTGTCAAATCTGATAACTAAGTTCTTTTATTTGCGTTTGTTGATTTTCTATTACTCAATGCAAGAACTTCCTATAGAAACTTTAGCATTTGCCAGATATTAAAACAGCCTTCTTAGCAACAGCTACAGCTCCTGACACAATTTAAAATCACCACAGGTGGATGCTTATCTATAAAATGCAGTTTGAATATAGATTTTTGCTACTATATTGGGGAAACCATGGCTGAGATCACTAGGAAATCAGCCTTGAACCTCAGCCATGATAGACCTGGGAGTCAGATAGGTATTTTGTTCAGTGGGAAACATTAAGAAGCGACATCTTGATCTCATTAGTGGAGAGAGTAAAGAACTATGTAGAACATGAAGCATTATTTCTGTAGAACAGAATTTGTGACTACAAAGATTTTGTTTGAATTTTGAAAGGTAAATAAACACAGGGACACCAAGTTGTCTTTAGTCTGAGTGACCCACATGGGCCTCTAAGTAACTACTGGCTGCAATCCCATGAGCAGTACTCAACAAATGATTGCGAGAGAGGCAGCTGGATGACCAGATGTTGAAGATACCGCTCCAATGAGGCAAACCCAGATTCCTTTTGAATGGGATCCTCTGCTGCTGGGGTCTGAGCCCATATTCATCAGTTTCTGTGGTGACTGGCTCTGCTTCATCTCACTCGCCACTCTGGTCTTGCTTTGGAGCTGGCTGTGTGGACCATGTGAGGGTATGTATTCTTGGGCTTTCCTACTCAGACCCTGGCTGATCTATCACAGGGATACTTGGAATCAGAAGCCCATGCTGTGCTAAGCTTTTTCCCAACAATGTTCCAATGCAACACCCAACTAGGTCTATCTCTAGGAAGTAGGTGGAGTGGCATATATCAAAGCAAGGTGAGAAGAAGGAAAATTATACTGTTTAAATATTTCTGCCACCATTCTGGGATTAGAGGTCTGTGAGAAGTGACAGGCACAGAACAGGATGAAATTTAAATGTCATTTACTTTAGTGTTATTCTTAGTTACTCACTTGTGTTTTAAATTTTATTTTGTTTTATTTTTGTGAGAGGGTCTACTGTGTAGCCTCAGCATACTGGACTTTTGCACAGACCCATAGAACTCTATTTTAAGATTTTTCTGTCTGGCAGGATAAACATCCTGCTGTTAAGAAAACCAAAACCAAAACAAAACAAAGCAAAAAATAAAATAAAAAACATAAGAAGTTTTTGTTTGCTACTAACTCCTGATCCTATAGTCACATCTTCATCACCATTTCAACTTAGAAAATGGAGCATCCTAGTCAAGAGGTTAATACGAATCAGTATTTGTTGTGACATCAAGCATCAAACCTTCTTCTGTGTCAACACGGACTTGCTTTTGGATAGAAATCTGTGAAAGGAAATGAGTGTTGAGGATGAGTTGAAGGCCATCATCTGAGTGTCCTTCTGCTGTGACAGTGTCACCATCTCTCTTTCCTCTGACTCATTCAGTAGCAATGTCTGTTTTCCTGAATTCAGAAATGGAGGAGACAAAATTCAATTTGCAATGGATCTTCTCATCAGTTTTTGAACTTCCTCAATTTAACATGATGGAGGCTGACATTTGACTCAAGTCATTTGTGTAGACTTGGGCAAGAACTCTATTCCTGTAGTCCCTTCGCCTAATAGATGTGCTTGACTCTGACAACTGACTACAAGTTCTAAGAGGCTGGGTTTACAGTGTGTGCCTGAACTTGTTAGCAGGATTTGAGGAATGCAGTTTTATCCCTTGCTCCCTATGTTTCCTATGAGACACATAAACTTCTTACAGGTTCTCCAGGGAAGAATCACTCACTTTCCTTCTGACTGCATGTTGCTGTTCTCTACTAGGCACGTGTCAAACTAAATGCACGTGCCTTGTAGATTTCAAGGACATCTGATTCATTATATGTTCACCGTGCAACCAAAACCACATCAGATGACAACATTGGGAGCTATGGGTGGAGAAAAACAGAGTTTCTCCTTCAGATCAAAAGAAAGCAGTTGCCACCATAAAGATTATCACAGGCTTTTTTTCACTCCTTGTTTGTGTATTTTCTCTCATAGGACAATAAAAAGAAACATTATTTGAGCTCATGAAAGTGTTGGAAGCATCCAAGGGGAATAGATGAGTAGAGTCATAATGTTTTTTAAAATATTATTTTCACTTTGTTTTAAAAAACAAAAATAAGTGTACAAATTTTCATCATTTTTGCATAAAAGTATACAAATACATTGTTTAAGGTTGTAATTAAGTATTTGTGGGTATACATACATACACATATGTATATATGTAACAACAATATAGGAAAAGAGGTTATTAATTTGAGAGGATAGGAGAGAGATTAGGAGGAACTGTAGGGAGGAAAGGGAAATGTGATACAGTCCTATTTTAATTAAAATATATACTTTTTTGTTGTTGCTGAACATCACACAGTCTGTGAGTTATTTTAGGGGTGTTCAGATCATTCTGGGGTTAGTATCCCATTATCAGTGACTGCATAGGCTTTTGTAGTATGATCTGATGATTTCTTGAATTTCCTCAGTTTCAGTTGTTATGTCTCCACTTTCCTTTCTGATTTTGTTAATTTGTATACTCTCTCTTTGCCCTCTAGTTAGTCTGGCTAAGGGTTTATCAATTTTGTTAATTTTCTCAAAGAATCAACTCTTGGCTTTGTTGATTCTTTCAATGGTTCTTTTTGTTTCTATTTGGTCTATTTCTGCCCTAAGTTTGATTATTTCTTGTGGTCTACTTTTCTTGGGTGTATCTGCTTTCTTCTGTTTTAGAGCTTTTAACTCTGCTGTCACCTTGATAGTGTATGCTCTCTCCAGTTTCTTTTTGGAAGCACTCAGAGCTATGAGTTTTCCTCTCAGTACTGTTTTCATTGCATCCCATAGGTTTGGGTATGTCGTGTTTTCATTTTCATTGAATTCTAGAAATTCCTTAATTTCTTTCTTTATTTCTTCTTTGACCATGCTATCATTTAATAGAGCATTGTTTTGTTTCCATTTGTATATGGGCTTTTTGTTGTCTTTGTTGTTATTCAAGACCAGCCTTAGACCATAGTGATCTGAAAGGATGCATGGGAGTATTTCGATCTTCTTGTATCGATTGAGGCTCCTTCTGTGTCCAATTATATGGTCAGTTTTTGAGAAGGTACCATGAGGTGCTGAGAAGAAGGTGTATTCTATTGTTTTAGGATGATATGTTCTATAGATATGTATTAATTCCAGTTGGTTCATAGTCTCTGCTAGTTTTACAGTGTCCTTGTTCAGTTTATGTTTTCATGATCTGACAATTGCTGAGAGTGGGGTATTAAAGTCTCCAACTATTATTGTGTGGGGTAAAATGTATTTTTTGAGCTTTAGTTGGGTTACTTTTATGAATATGGGTGCTTTTGTATTTGGAGCATATATGTTAAGGATTGAGAGTACCTCGTGACAGATTTCCCCTGTAATGAGTAAGAAGTGTCCTTCCTTATCTTTTTTAATAACTTTTGGTTGATAATCTACTTTATTTGATATTAGAATGGCCACTCCAGCTTGCTTCTTGGGACCATTTGCTTGGAAGGTTTTTCCTAACCTTTTATTCTGAGATAGTGTCTGTCTTTGTCTCTGAGATGAGTTTCCTGTATGAAGCAAAATGCTGGGTTTTGTTTTTGTATCCAGTCGGATAGCCTATATCTTTTTATTGGGGAATTGAGTTCATTTATGTTAATAGATATCAAGGAATAGTGGTTGCTGTTTCCTGCTATTGTTGCTTTGGTAGGTTAAATTATGCCTGTGTGTCTTTCTTCTTTTGGTTTTCTTGCTTAGAAGTTTTCTTGTTTTTACTATGAGGTGGTTCCCCTCATTGTATTGAGTTTTCCACCTATAATTTGTTGTAGTGCTGGGTTTGTGGTCATATATTGTGTGAATTTAGTTTTGTCTTGGAATATCTTTATCTCTCCATCTATGATGATTGATAGTTTTGCTGGTTATACCAGCTTGGGCTGGCACTTGTGCTGTCTTAGGGTCTGCATGATATCTGTCCAGGCTCTTCTAGCTTTCATAGTCTCTGTTGAGAAATGGGGTGTGATTCTGTTTGGTCTGCCTTTATATAGTACATGACCTTTTTTTCCTTACTGCTTTTAGTATTCTTTCTTTGCTTTGCGCACTTGGTTTTTGACAATTATGTGTCGGGAGGAATTTCTTTTCTGGTCCAACTTATTTGGAGTTCTGAAGGCTTCTTTTATGCTCATGGTCATCTCATTTTTGAGGGTAGGGAAGTTTTCTTCCAGGATTTTGTTGAAGATATTTACTGTACCTCTTAGTTGATATTCTTTGCCCTCTTTTATTCCTATTATCCTTAGGTTTGGTCTTCTCATTTTGTCCTGGATTTCCTGCACATTGGGTTAGGAGCTTTTTGGTTTTTGCATCTTCTCTGACTGTTTTGTCTATGTTTTCAATGTTTTCTTCGGCCCCTGAGATTCTCTCTTCCATCTCTTGTAGTCTGTTGGAAATGCTTGCATCTGTGACTCCTGATTTCTTTTTTAGGATTTTTACCTCTAGGGTTGTCTCTTTTAGTGTTTTCTTTATTGTGTCCATTTCTGTTTTAAATTCCTTCTTCCATTCCTTCATCTCTTTGGTTCTGTTATCTTCTAGTTCTTTGAGTGTTTTTCTTGTTTCTTCTTTAAAAGCTTCTTATTCTTTATGCTTTTCCTCCCATTCTTGTTTAAGGATCTCTATCATCATCTTGTAAAATTTTGTGTCTGAGTCTTCTATTTCTGGAGTGTTTGGAATTAAGCTGTTTGCAGTGATGGGAGAGCTGGGTTCTGTGTTGCCAGGTTGTCTTCGTTTCCCTGGGGTATGTTCTTTAGCTTTCCTCTTGCCATCTTGTTGTCAAAGATTGGTTCTCTCCTTTCCCTTGTACCTGGCCTGTGTCCCTGGATCTCTGCTCTTCCTGGTGGTGGATGTTCCGAGTGGCTGTTGTATACCCTGGTAGCCGCCGGCTGGGAACAGAGGGCCCAATATTGCTGCCGGGTTCCTGGATCTCTGCCCCCTGGCTAGTCGGAATCAGTACTCACCCGGTTCTCGGTTCTCGCCAGTCCTGTCTGTCTGAGTGTTCGCTCTTCCTGATGGTGGATGTTCCATGTGGCTGTTGTGCACCCTGGAAGTGGCCGGCTGGGAACAGAGGGCCTAATGCCACCGCCGGGTTGCTGGATCCCTGCATCAAGCCGGGCGGGTGCACACTTTCCGCGTGCTCTGTGGAGGTCTCTCTGCCCCCTGGCTAGTCAGAATCCATACTCACCCGGTTCTCTCCAGTCCTGTCTGTCTGAGTGTCCGCTTTTCCTGGTGGCAGATGTTCCGAGTCAGTCATAATGTTTTTACCACTCACCCTTTTATTGTAAATTCTCATCTGAGGAACTCAGAAAATTAGCAGTCATTCATTATCAAAGAAACCATTATAAACATATTTGAATTAAAGTATTAATTGTCTTTATCAAAGTCAGTGGTGCTAATTTTGTCCTAACTTCCCCCTACAAACAAAAGCTGAAGTAGGCATAATTTTCTTGACTCTGGAATGAATGAGTTAGATTACCAGAAAATTTCAGGTTTACCAAAAAAAAAAAAAAAAAAAAAAAAAAAAAAAACCCAAAAAACAAAAAAAAAAAAAAAACCCAATAACCAAAACAACCACAACAATAAAAAAAACAAAAAACAAAAACAACAATAACAATAAAAAACCAAAAACATCGAAACAAAAAAAAAAAAACAAAAAAAAAAAACACCCAAGTTAACTTTTGTATGAAAGGAAATAAAAGCAACAGTAACAAAACAAATGAGACAACTCAAAGTCTCTGGCCATGACTGCAGGAGGCAGAAACAGTAAAATTGTCTTAAAGCACACATGAGTGTTGCTTTAGTTGCCCTTCTCCTACCCTTCTGTTTTTGAAATTATACATGTATATATTCATATGTATATGCACTTATATCATCTACATATTTATATGTATACATGTGCTACATGTATATATGCTACATGTGTTATATTGTACATTATACATAAGTATATATAATATAATGTATAATATACAATATAACATAATATGTAATATTTTATGTTTAATGTATAATATATGATATATAATATAATATATATGTATAATGTAAAACACACACATTATATATATATATATATATATATATATATATATATATATATATATATATTACACACACACAGATGCACTGTGGTGTAGAGATCACAGCTGTAAAATATATCTGTTATAGGAAAGATTTGGAAACAGAATTAGATGGAGGAACTGTAGACCTAGAACAGAATACAAATGCCTGAATGCACATTGATAGAGACTTAAGATATCTATATTAAATCCCTAACACAGCACATGGCACAGTAGCAGTAGTAAATATTCAAAGCACATTTGTTTAATGAAAGAAGGGGAAAAAAAGAGAAGAAATGGACAGAATGAAAACAGGAGAGAACAGAGCGTTGTGCAAGTGAACTGTTCTGGTCAGCTGTTCTAGAACCAAGACCTATAAAAGTGAACTGTTCTGGTCAGCTGTTCTCTTTCTGTGGTGAACACCAGAAAGAAAAGCAACTTTCAGAGGCAAGAATTTATTTGACTTTCAGTTATAGTACATGTTTGAGGAAAACCAGGACAAAAGCTCAAGGCAGGAATTTGAAAGCAGGAACCAAAGCAGAACCCATGGAGGAGTGCTGAGTGCTACTGTACTTCCCAGCACCTGTTTAACCTTTAAAATTCAAGTCCACTTGTCTATGGGCAGTATGGCCCACAGTGGACTGGGCCCTCCCATATCAATCCCCAATCTCGAGAATGCCCCAATAGACTTGCCTATAGGTCAATCTGATGAAGAAAATTTCCCAATTGAGAGTTGTGCTGGTAACACTGCGATGAAGGGTGACACTTAAGCCACTGGGACAGAAGCATATAAAATTGAAGTGTGGCCCTGCTAATGAGAACATGTTTGAATTATTTATCTTGTTCAATAAAAAACAAATTGGGGATATCTTCATGACAGCATTTTTGAATGACCACACTGAATGCTAGCTCATTGGTTATCATTTCTTTCCTCTGTTCTGCTCTTACTTTCTCCTGACAAGTTACCATATTTGCTCTTTCCATGAGAATATGAATTTTAAAATATCCTATAGTGAGTATTTCAAACAAATATTGTTCCTCTTCGATAGACTTTTAGAATGGGAACTATGATGACCATCTGATCTAGTACCATCAGGATCCAAAAGAGAGTTGCTTTTAGAAATATCAACCTCACTCATTTTCAGAGAGATACAGGTGTTTATTGGCCTTAGATATATTTTTAGATTGCCATATGAGAAGTAATTTGTTAATTCAGAACCTCTTTTAATTTAATCTGAGCTGTGATATTATCTTTTTGAAAAAGATCTTGTAGACATTTCTATTTTTATGTTGTTTTAATAGAACTTCATGATATACTGTTTTGGGTTTAGAATCTGTGGCTGAAACTTATAGACTGTGTGAGCCAGAGCCTCAAAGATTCCATTAACTATAACTACATCTCCAGTCTGAAACCTCGCTTCAATATAAACAAAACATGCCAGGCAGAAGTTCACTTTGGAATAACATTTTTAAAGTAATAAAGCATATTATTAAGACAGTGTTTAGATCACTAATATACGGAGCAGAGAACATAAGATAATATGTTCTGTTCTGTTTCAGAATTTCTGAAAATGCCCAAGGCCATGTAGTTTCTTCTGCTCCTGTAGACTGATTGATCTTTCAAATGATGGCACGCAGCTGCTCTTGGAGTCACCTGAACACTCTTGCAATAACTGTGAAATAAGGACCCAAAAGCACCTCTGCTAGAATTCCTCTTTTGCTAGATCCAGGCACTCACCTTCAGGTGTCATTGGAAGGATGAACCCAGTGAGATGCCAGGTTCTTTGTATTTCATCCCAAGTCTTTGCCACAACATTTTTTATGGCCATTTATTAGTTTTCATTGTGTTCATGGCTCAAAGGACAATTTTACAACCTTTCTTTTCTTTCATTTTTTTCCTTTTTTAAGCAGTACCATTTCAGTTGTCTTGAGAATTCTGAAAAGTACCTGGTTAGGATGAAGAACACAAGTAGAAAGGAACACGGTGTCAGTTTGTAGAATGCTTCACATTGCTTCACATAGTTCCAGAGTTTCGGTGATCGAAATGCTTATATTTATTCTCAGCTCTCTGCTTTTATTATCAAGGATTGGCCTGATATTGCATTTTTTTCCTGAAGTGTAGATTTTATATAATTTCTCAGTGTTAATTTTTAGTTAATATATTTATGCGTATTGATGAGGTATAATAATATAAACTGATATAGGTGTTCAATGTATTCAATGCCTCATGACCACAGTGGGATAAATAGTATCATGCATCTGTGATAGAAAGTCTAAACTTCTTTATGGCCAGTTATTTTGAAAACAAGAGACATATCACATTTAATTATGACCCATTTTGTTATGAGGATTTCTTACTTCAGCTTTCATCTTTACCAGGACATTATGGCTCACAGCCCACAGCAACACACCAAGCCTTGGCAAATCTGTTGCCCATGTGTCTGCCTGTCCTGATTAGTGAGTACTTAAGATCCTTGTTTAAAATTCTTTGAGGAGTGCCATTTGCTTTTGGACAGAATCCACTTTTTATAGGGGGGTCAGTGGTGATGCACACCTTTAATCCCGAACTTGGGAGGCAGAGGTAGGCAGATCTCTGTGAGTTCAAGGCAAGCCTGGTCTATAGTGATAGTTCTAAGACACCTAGAGTTACCCCCTAAAAATCTCTGTAATGAAAACCAAACCAACTGACAAACCAACCAACCAACCAACCAACCAACCAACCAACCAACCAACCAACCAGTTTTTAGCATATTACTTATGGACTATTTCAATTGGTATCCCATCTAATGCCTAATAACTCTTCCTCCCCCTCCATGCTGTCGACTAGTCATGCTGGCAATATTGTCTTTAGCTTTTTCCACTCTCCACACAACCTTTGCTATACTCTTCCTTCTCCTATGACACTGTTCTCCCATCTTTGTTTTACAAACACACATTTATCTCTCATATTGTACCTTCTGTGGAAATTCTCTGACTATCTCACATCATATATCTGTATATTAGAAGTTTCTGAAATACCCTTGGTCCTGTCTTAATAGAAAATGTATTTAACAAATAAAGAGAATTTGTTCAGATGCTGTGCCTCTTTTTTCGTTGCTTACAGAACCAGTTCAGCTAGAGAAAATCAACTTCAGACCTGCAACAATCTGTGCCTGTTCAATTTTAAGTGCATTGTACAAATTTGTTACATTAATCGGCATGAACAAATGTGCAACACTTTTTATTTTCATAGAGCTGTTGATGCATTCTCCATCAATGATAGAGAAGGAAAAGGTATAATTTTTTGAGTGATTGCCAATTATGCCTTTTGGTTTAAAAACAACAACAAAAACAAAAAGCTAATCACAAATTACAAGCTTTCATAGCAGCCCCAAATGATCAGGGCAAGATGACTTATTTTTCAGAAACTCTGATTTCATTGTGTTTGAGATTCTTGTTGTCTCTTCGAATAGAAAAAGACTGGAGCTGGGAGATTAAGGGAATTTCTGATGTGCTAGTGGCTACAAACCTAACTGGTGAAAGGTTGGCCAGTGAGTACATCTGAGAGGAAGGCAAAGGCAGAAAAGCCCTAGCCAGACATGAGTAGACAGAGCAAAGCAGCTGCAGCCAGATTCAATATGGAAGCCTAAGACCAACATAAATTTTGTGCCATAAAATGCTGAGTAAACAAAGACCAAATGCCAATCAGTGTTTAGTGGGTCTGCTGATGAGATTGACTTTTACCATGGTGATATGAACTAAGGAGTATCAGTGGAAATGAATGCCCTCTGTGAATGTCTTAGAGTTCCCGGGTCCAGGGTCAGACTATAGCAGAGTCAGAGACTCTGAGCTAGAAAATGTTAAAGCCGGCCCCTCTTTTGATGTAACCTGATCAGAGACTGGTATTAACATCAGAGCATGTGGCAGAACTCTGGTCCCAAGCTAATTCTTCTGATTCAGCCTTCTTGGTTTTAATAGCCTCAGCTCCTACTGTGGTATAACCTGTGGGTGGGGAAACAAGCCTTGTGTATATAACTTACATGGTATAGCACATTGATGACATCATTCATCCTTTCAGGACTCTTTTAGGATTAAATGTTGTGGATACTTGTCTGTTACCACGTCACATGTCAAAGTGGGAAACCGCGAGGCATCACTTTTGAGCATGTAACCTTTCCCTCACAGGACTCGTCTATCAATAATTATTATTTTTCTTTTCTTTCTAGACAAAGGATCAGCTTATTTCTGAACTTTATGAATCTAGATATAATTATATCATGGTATTTGGACCATAGAGTGCACTCAGTATCATGTGGATGTTATTTCTAGATCTACAAACTCTTAGGCATATTCCCACTTTTTCTTCTATTGATTTGTGGTGGAATACCTACCTAGTAGCTTAAGGCTTTATAAAGCAATGGAGTCCTAAAGTTAAAGAATATCATTGTCAGAATGACCACATAAAGCTAAGTCCTCTGCTGAAGCACATATAAGACATGATATCTGCAAGAAATAAAATAACAATTTATTAAGCTACTCATATTCCAAAGTTCTATTTCACAGTACTTAATGTTTCCTATGTGGACCAATAAATATATAAAGAGCAATGGAGTCAAACTTAAGTAGAAAGGTGGACAGAACACAAACTCTTGAACAATGGACTACTAAATCCCAAAAAATTACGACAATTGCTTATTTTTGTCCTCTGATCTCTAATTTATAAAATCAGGATACCTATTGCACTGTTGTAGCTAGACTTATTTGGGAGATGGTAGTTCAATCTTACTGTAGCCCATAAGAAGATGCCTATTCTCATTGCAGTTTTCAGCTTCCAGCATCCCACCTAATTTCACACTATCACAATGAGATTCAACAGTAGCGTTTCTTGATGCTCCTGAATCAGTGTTCAATATTCATGGTGACTCATCTATTCTGTGCCTCGTTTGCTAAATGTGGAGGCTGCAGAAATTGGTACTATTCATTATGGGGTACTGTGGTTTACAATTTTAATACATTTAAATATTCTAGGCTACATTGGCAAGTTCTGTCTGAAGAAATATATGAATTATTAGAAAATTTGTTGTCTGTATGGTCTAATATTTGAAATGAACAACGTATACACTATATACTGTAAAGGAAATATGTATGTAATGAACAAAGAGAGGCTCATCAATTTCCTTGAGGGGGTGTCTTAAGCTGGGTTCTGAGAAGCCAAGAATGTGAGAAACTTGATGCAAGTGGAGAAAGGCCTTCAAGTGTGCCTGATCCTGCAATAGCCCTTAGTAGGGGAGGAGGGAGTGGGAGCGGAAGGAGGGGACAAAGGGATGGTGAAACATGAGATCATTTTCAGGGAATGGAAAATTGTTTTGTAGGCTGGAGCTTAAAATACAAATAGTGATGAAAGCATCTGAGGTATTGCAGCCTCCAGTTCACGGACACAGCACTTCCACTGAGCCATTCTTCCTCTTAATCTCTGGCAACCATTTCAATGGACATACCTCAGAGTTGTCATCACAAGCCATGTGCCACTTCTGGAATCTCTACTACAAGCAATTTATCTCTAATTACCACCTTCTATCCCTCCAGCTCATATACCCAAGAGCTTTGATCCCAGTAAAGCTTCACCTTCATTAAGACCTAAAGTTGAATGTTCCCTTCTCTTATCATTAATCTTCTCTGACACATTCTCACTTTCCCACTTACCAGCTTAGATTTTATGGTTTATTTTTGGGACTTTGTGCCCTAGGCCTCTTTATAGATTTATGTACTTTCACAGTAAACACATAAAAATTAATCCATAGTTTATAGTTATGATTCCTATGAAATTCAAGCATATTACTCATTTAATATTTCCCAAATCTGGAGGATTTTTTATGCTACTAATTCTCCTCTTTCATATAAGCTTATCAATTAATAAGGTCTATGCATTCCATTGTAAAGACATCTTTCAAATCTAGAATCTCCTGTTCTTCACAATGACTGCTGACATGTGAATCCCATTTCACCATTTCCTTCTATTTTAGAAGCCTGGCCACCTCGTGTTTTTGTTGCCATTTTATTCAAATGTTCACAATGATCTTCTTAGGAAACAAGTTAAGTTGTGTTGTTTTCTGCTGCAAACTTCTCAGTTCATTTTTATTAAAAAAAAAAACAATTCCAAAGTTCTCAGCAACAATTGAGGTCTCTAAGATCTTCTGTTCCTTATCTGCTTCTCTGACACCCTGATTAGTTCTCAACTGCTATTCTTCAGAGTCCTGGATTTTCCCTTCTTTTTTCTCTAATATATCAGGGTTTTGTCTTTGTAATGCTTTCTCTCCTAGGGATGCTTCTCCCAAGACTTTTGACTCCTTGCTTTTACTCAGATGTCTAGACAAATGCCACTTTCTGTTTAATATTTCCTATGATTTTAAACCCCATTATCCAGTTGTTAATATAAACTATACATTTATATCTCATATCTTCATATAGAACTCATTATTTTTTTGTAATGCTGGTTTTAATTTTTTCTCTGCCTTAGAATTGAAGCTCCAGTTGTGACAGAAATGCACCTGTCTTTTGCTTTCCGCAACCATGCTATCTAGAGTATTACCTGTTGCTTCTTAAAAAAATATTGAATTCATACATGAAGCTGGGCTAGTGGGATATGTTCTTGCCCATTTGACATTGGAGATGTCTTGAGGAATTTGGAATTTATCCACTAGATGACGAGAGTTCAAAAGAATTTTAATCTAGGCTATGACATGATAAGACTTGTGTTTGAAAATTTACCCTGTCTGGTAAATGGAAGATAAGAATGCAGACAGCAAAGCTATAGGCATGATAATTGGTTGGGAAATGATACCATGATTGTAGACAGAAGACTAAACAGTGACAATATCACTTAAAAGACTAAGAAGTAATGAATATGGCCAAGCAATGTGAAATAAAAGGACTACAGGATATACAGAATATAACATGTGATAGTAATGGACAAGAAAGAAGATAAAATAAACCTAAAGCTTCTGCTGGGATGATGGTAGAGAGAGCAATGTTGTATGATGAGGTGCAAGGAAACAAGTTATTTATTCAACCTGGACAGTTTTACTCGAAAGTACTGCAAGGCAAGAAGTCTGCAGTGATAAGAAACAGTTAAATGCCTGAATTTGGGACAGAAACACTACTTATGAAGTCTCTGGAAAATATTTAAATGGAATACTTTAAACATTTGCAAGATATATGCATTGAAAACTATAAAAAGTAATAAATTAAGAATAAAAGTTTCACATTGACACACATTTGTTTTGGCCCTAAGTTTTCATAGTTATTATCTCATCACACCCTTGCTTCATTTTTTTATCCATGCATACACCCATCCATCCATCCATCTATGCATCCATCCACCCATCCATCCATGCAACTATCTACCCATCCATTCATCCATGCATTCATCCACCCATTCATCCATCCATGCATCCATCCACCTATCCATCCATCCATCCGTCCATCCATCCATCCATCATTCATCCATCCATCTATCCGTCCAAGCATCCATCCACCCATCCATTCATTCATCCATCCATGCATCTATCCACCCATCCATCCATCCACTCACTCATCCATCCATCCATCCATGCATCCATCCACCCATCCATCCATCCATTCATTCATCCATCCATCCACTCATCCATCCATCTACCCATCCATCCATCCATCCACCCATCCATCCACCCACCCACCCATCCATCCATCCACCCATCCATCCACCCACCCACCCATCCATCCATCCATACATCCATTCATCCATCCACCCATCCATCCATCCATTCATCCATTTACTATCCATCTATTCACTAGCAATCTAACTATCCATCCATTCATTCATCCATTATCTATCCATTCATCCATCCATTATCTATCTATCCATCCAACTGTGGTTGATACACAGGTGAGGGCAGGCACAAGAAAAAGTAAGGCCTATGATTGGACAGTGAAAAAGTAAAGTGGGAAGAGAGTTTTGAACAAACCAGAGAGATAGGGGAAGAAGGAGAAAAGAAGATGGAGGATGAAGATGACCCAAACCAAAGTGGCTTTATTTAATCATAGGTTACTATGAATATCTTATAAGGGATGGATTATTATATGACAATTTATATTATCTAGGTAGGCAGTTTATACCAATGTCAACTGGCTCTAAGTTTATTGTGTGGAAGTTTTGTGGAGAATTTACTGATATAAATCTGATAAATTACAGGTGTCTAGAGTTCTGATTTTATTGGGTTTCTGGGAATGTAAGCAGAGTCTGCAGCAGGGAGCCGTGGGAGGGTGGCTGCTGCTGGGAACAGAGAGTAGCCAATGGCAGACAGACGGAAATTGGGAACTTAAGAGTTAGGTAGTGATGTATTGCTGATTGAGATTAAAAAAATATACCCTGCAGATACTATGTAGCCCTACAGTGTAGACGATGGCAAGAATTGGTGTTTCCTTTTTCTAATATTTACTGCTACATACATACATACATACATGCATACCTATATACACACTCATATCTACCCACCCACTCACACATCCACTCACAGATCTATCCATCCATCTATCTATCTGTTTATCCATCCACCCACCACTGTCCATCCATTCATATTCATCATCCATCTATTAAATGATGTGACACACATGGAAGGAGAAGAGGAAGAAATGTTTATTATATTGGCTATTTTTATTGTTGTTGCAAAAGAAAAAACCTAAAAAAGACAATTTTAGGAAGACAGGGTTTATTTTCTGCTACAGGTTGAAACATATAGTCCTTTCTAGTGAAGAATTTTGTAGTTTGACTTCTTCACAGCACTTAAATTCCAGAATACATAGGTAGCAAGTCAAGTGATTGCTTTGAATTGCAAAGCATTTGGGAAGATTCCAGTCTATCTTTAGACATCTGTTAAAAATCCCTTGATAATAAGATTATGGTGGATATTTTGCAAAGATAAGAATTGGTCAAGTTTGTTAATCAAAATATTACTAAGCTGTTTAAAAATGCATGTTTGTAATATTTTATTTAGTATTTTTTAAACAAGACAATACATTGAAAAAACAAACATTCATTCTCCAACTATGCTTTTTTTTAATAGATGTCCATGTCTGGAGTGATGAAAATCCTAGAATTCATCTAGATTCAGAGAACTTATAAATAAATATTTAAGTTGAGATAGCAGAGCAGAACATGGATATTAATTTAAGTCTAAAGAAAATCAAAGAGTTTATTTGGTTTTTCTTTGTTTGGTGTGTGTTTGTGTGGTCTTTTTTGCTTTAGCATTTGAAATTCTGAAGGAAAGGTATTAGCATTACTCAAGTGAAAGCCCTTGGGCTCCTAAAGGCCAGACAGAGCCATCATTTTCCTTCAAGAGTCTATGGGACAGTATTTACTACTTGGCTCACTAAATGTGGTAGGCAGGCTGACAACTGCTTTATATGCAGACTGGCCCTTTAAGGGTTTAAGGCACTGACCTTAGGGAAATTAGTCTAAATCCTCCATCAACTTCCTTTTTTTTTTCTTATCATCCACTAACATTTAATACTTTAAAGCCTTTTCATGAAAAATAATAGTGAAAGAATAACAGAAAAATTATGTACCACTTAGGATGATGTTTTAAATATGACAATAATTTAATGAGTAACTTTTCTTTTTTTTCTTCTGGGTTTTCTTGTTATGATAGAAAAGCCTATACTCTTTCCTTTAAAGACAGTTTTCCTTCTCCTAGAGTCACATGGATGGTGCTGAAGATATGAGGATTCATTCAAAATAGATACAGCTTATGGACAGGAATGTAATTTCAGGTGAATGTTAAAATTTGATGAGTACAAGAGTACAATATCACATTTTTATGTGTATTATGACCAAAATAGTTATGATTAGGAATTTGTTCTTACATACTTAGGGCCATATGATATACTTTTACCCATCTGTTTTGAATGTCACTGTGGAGGTGAAAAACATGTACCTTTCATCTTCTTTTGTCAGAAAGTACAGACTCTTAAATAGGGAGCGCAAAGTTACTAAAATCAATGTGGAGCCTGGTATGTCTGTCTTCATTCTGTGTTTCTTTTTCTGGCTACAGGAGAAGAGATTCTGTTCCCCTTTTCCCTGCCCCCCCTTTTCTGTTTCCTTTCTGCTTTGCTCATATTACGTTTAATTATACACTCCATTATACAAGTATATTTTTACAAAACTATTTAATTTATGTTGAGCATATATATTTGTACATAATCTAGGAAGCACAGGTGAGAGAAAATATATGATATTTGTCCTTTAGAGATGGGCTTAATTTCTCTTTGTTTATCTTTAAGTGCATTGACTTTTGTGCAAATGATGCCTGTCTTTCTCTTTACTGCTGAAAAAATATTTCATTGTAAATATAATCTGTTTGTCTATCTCTTCCTCTCACAGACACCTGCACTGGATCCATAGTTTATTAAGCTTAAATAGTATTGAGAACAACATTGATACACAACTATCTCTATGCTTTGTTAAAGGCTTTCATGTGAACACGTTTTTATGGGTTTTATGGAAGTAATTTTATAAATTTAGTTTATAAAATTTTTATAAAAAATTTTTATAAAAGTGGGTTTTATGGAAGTTCTATGTTAATTTTTGAGGAACTGCCACACTGATCAGTTTAGTAACTAGGTGAATTTACACTCTGCCCATCAGGGTACAAAGTTATCATTTCTCCATATCCTCACTGAAATTTTCTTATGTGTTTTCGTGATTACCTTTCAGACTGGGGACTATATGAAATTTCAATGTTGTTTTAATTTTCTTTTCTCTGGTGGCTAGTGATTCTAAACATGTCTTCTATCCATTGGTTTTTGATCTTCTGAGATTTGAATGTTCATTTCATTAGTCCGTTTATAAACTGGGACCTTTGGCTTTGGTGTATATGTTAGCTTTTTTTTCATTTTCCTGCTTATTAGCATCTGTTAAAAGTGTAACTAACAGAGATTTTTCTCCTGCTCTGTAGACAACTGCCTCCACACCTGTTTACATACATCATTTGCTATGTAGAGCTTTTTAATTTCACAGGTTATATTTCACTTTATTAATTACTATTATTATTAGCTATTACTATTAGTTATTTCTGGAGTCATTTAGTCCTATACTAAGTTTTTCCTTGTGTCTAGATGTTAAGGTGTTTTTCTTACTGTTTCTTTTTGTTGTTGCAGACTTTTGAAATTTACATTTTAATCTTAGATCCATTTGGAGGTTGTGTGTGTATGTGTGTGTGTGTGTGTGTGTGTTTGTTTGTTTTTTTTTGTTTTTTTTGTTTTTTTTTTTTTTTTTTTTTTTTTTGCTTATTACTTTCAGGTGAGAGATAGCAATCTTATCTTTTTCAACTGGGTATCTATTTTCCCATAATCATTTATTGGCAGGACAATTTTTACTCCAGTGCATAATTTCAGTACTTGATAAAAATTCTATTGGTTGTATATGAGTGGGAGCATCTCTGTCTTCTATTCTGTTTCATTGATCTCTGCATCTGTTTTTAAGCCAGTACCATGCTGCTTTTGTTACTATGGCTCAGCAGTACAACTTATACTCAAGTATGTTAATATACCTGCACATTAACTTCAAGATTGCTTTGTCTATCCTAGTCATTTATGCTTCCAAATGGATTTGTTTTGTTTTATTCTTGTGTTGTTTGTTTTTATTTGTTTGCCTGTTTGTTTTTTTCTGTACAACTTGACCTTGGGATTATAAAGTAATCTAAATCCTAGATTGCTTTTGGTTAACACTAGCTAGATTTACAATGCTAATTCTTCCAGTGCATGAGCATGTTAGCATAATAGCTCTTTCTGTTTTCTAGAGTTTTCTTCAGTGCTTTTTCTTATTGTTGTTTTTAGAAAGAGTCTAATTTAGCCCTCTTACAGATGACTTACAGGATGTGGTACAGCTAATCCCAAAATGGTTAGCTATATGAACAGAGGGGTCAAAAATCCAATAGTTTCTCAGTCTATAAGAATGATTGTCTCAGCTGTTCTTCAATATATGCTGGAATCACAAAGAAGTAGGCTCTATGCTAGTGAAGGAATGGACTTGTTAGCTAGGTGAGGCCAAGCATGCAAAGATCAAAAGCTTTTTATTTTCCATATTTTTATATAGGATTCCAGCAAAAGATATGGCTCAGAGTTATTCTGGATTAATGGGGAGTCTTTCTACTTGAAAAAATCAAGATTAAAAATGGATGCTTCAAATCAAAGACTTTTTATAATTAAACAAAAATAAAGACAAAACATACCCAAACTTATGAGATACAATGAAAGTAATGCTAAGAGGAAAACTCATAGCTCTGAGCACCTTCAAAAAGAAACTGGAGAGAATATACACTAACAGCTTGAAAGCATACCTGAAAGCTCTAGAAAAGAAAGAAGCAGATATACCCAAAAGGAGTAGAAAGCATTAAACAATTAAACTCTGAACTGAAATCAAGCAACCAGAAACAAAAAGAGCTATACAAAGAATCAATAATACCAAGAGCTATTTCTTTGAGAAAATCAACAAGATCAATAAACCTTTATCCAGACTAACTACAAGACACAGAGAGTATCCAAATTAACAAAATCAGAAATGAAATGGGAGACACAACAACAGAAACTGAAAAAATTCAAGAAGTCATCAGATCCTACCACAAAAGCCTATACTCAACAAAACTGGAAAATTATAGGAAATGGACAATTTTTTAGACAGAAAACAGGTACCAAAGTTAAATCAGGATCAGATTTACCATCTAAATAACCCTATAACTCCTAAATAAATAGAAGAAGTCATCAAAAGTATCCCAACCAAAAGAAAGCCCAGTACCTAATGGGTATAGTACAGAATTCTATCAAACCTTCCTAGAAGACCTAATACCAGTACTCTCCAAATTATTCCACAAAATAGAAAGAGAGAGAACACTACCCAACTCATTCTTCAGAACTACAAATACACTCATTCCTAAATCACACAAAGACCCTACAAAGAAAGAGAACTTCAGAACAATTTCCCTCATGAACACTGATGCAAAAATACTCAATAAAGTTGTTGCAAACCAAATCTAAAAACACATCAAAATGATCATACACCACAATTAAGTAGGATTTATTCCAGGGATGCAAGGATGGTTCAATATATGGAAATTTATCAAGGTAATCCACTACATAAACAAACGGGGGCGGGGGGGAGGGCACAAAACACATGATTATCTCTTTAGATGCTGAGAAAGCATTTAACAAAATTCAGCACCCCTTCATGTTAAGGACTTGGAAAGATCAGGAATTCAAGTCCCATGCTTAAACATAGTAAAAGCAATATATAGGAAACTAGTAGCCAACATCAAACTAAATGATGATTAATTCCACTAAAATCGGGAACTAGACAAGGCTGCCCACTCTCTTCCTACCTATTCATTATAGCACTGGAAGTACTAGCCAGAGCCATCAGACAGCAAAAAAAGGATGAAGGGATACAATTTGAAAAGGAAGAAGTCAAAATATCACTATTTGCAGATGCTATGATAGTATACTTAAGTGACCCCAAACATTCCACCTATTCATTCATTATAGTACTGGAAGTACTAGCTAGAGCCACCAGACAGCAAAAAAAAAAAGGATGAAGGGATACAATTTGAAAAGGAAGAAGTCAAAATATCACTATTTGCAGATGCTATGATAGTATACTTAAGTGACCCCAAACATTCCACCAGAGAATTCCACTCCTACAGCTGATAAACAATTTCAGCAAAATATCTGGATATAAAATTAACTCAAACAAATCAGTAATCTTCCTCTATTCAAAGGATAAACAGGTTGAGAAAGAAATTAGAGAATCAAAACCCTTCCCAACAGTCACAAGGAATATAAAATATCTTGGTATGACCCTAACTAAGCAAATGAAGGATATGTATGATAAGAATAGCAAGTATCTGAAGAAGGATATTGAAGAAGAACTCAGAAGTCAGAAAGATCTCCCATGCTCATGGACTGGAAGGATGAATATAGTAAAAATTACCGTCTTGCCTAATGCAATCTACAGGTTGAATGCAATCTCCATCAAAATTCCAACTGAATTCTTCATAGAGTTAGGAAGAGAAACTTTCAAATTTATTTTGAATAATAAAAACCTCAGGACAGCAAAAACAATTCTTAACTTTTAAAAACTTTTGGAGAAATCTCCATTCCTAACCTCAAGCCATAATTACCGATCAATTGTGATAAAAACTGCATGGTATTGGTACAGAGACAGGAAGGCAGATCAATGGAATAGAATCAAAGACCCAGAAATGAACCCACACAGCTATGGTCACTTGATTTTTGACAAAGGAGCTAAAAACGGATTAAATATGGGGACCCCAATGAAGGTGCTAGAGAGAAGACTGAAGGAGCTGAAAGGGTCTGCAACCCATGGGAAGAATAAAATTATCAACTAATCAAACCTACCACAGCTCCCAGAGAGTAAAACACTAATCAACATGTTCAAAAGGATAGAATCATGGCTCCCGGTGCCTATGCAGCAGAGGATAACATTCTCTAGCATCAATGGGAGGAAAGGCCTTTGGTCCAGAGATGACTCATTTTCCCAGTGTAGGGGAATGCCAAGGTGTTAAGGGAGGAGATCGTGGTTGGGAGAGGGAGCATCTTCATGTAGGTAATGTGACAGGGAGGGAGGATGAAATTGGGAGAAAGGGAATAACATCTGAATGTAAATACAGAGATTATCCAATTAAAAAGAAATAAAAAAATAAAGGCTTATAAAAATAAAAATGGATGTTCCTACTTCAAATTTAGCAAAAGTCTCTACAGGTGTTACCTCCATTTTTTTCTTAGTTCCAAATGTAGTCTATTTAATAAAACAAATACAACTTTAGGTACTCTTAACTCTATAAGAATGGTTATATAATATTACAGCAAGACATCCATAATTTTCCAGTGATCACCAATAGTTTAAGAGTATGATACTGTTGTGCCTGATGTGCCCACTGCTCGGGACACCCACACACACAGAAACACAAAGACTGAGATCGATACAAAAAGCAAGAGGTTTAATACCAGTGCACTGGGGTGGCCTATATCTAGAGAAGAGGCAACCCAAAAAGACTGTTACAAGCAGATTTTATACTTTTTTGGGGTACAGGTTACATCAGCAAGGTTATAATTTAAACTCATTGGCTAGGTATACTGACCTTTAAACCTGTTGGTTAGTTAGCACATATGTCAGGTCCCTAACTGGTACTTTTTAGAAGGTCAGATGGCTATCAGTCAGTACATTCTAGGATTCTCCTGAGAATTATTTACTCAAGGAAGTCCCTTAGGCCAAGGCTGGTCCATTGTTTCTGCATGGGTGAGGGGGTAAAGAATTTCTCACTGAGACTTTCTTCAACACATAAGCTAATTTATCCTAACTCAGAATGTCTGTTCAGAATGTCTGTTCAGAATGTTCTAAAATAGTTGGATTGTCAGGAGCGTTTTAAATTCTAATAGAGGACATTTGGTGTGTCAGAGAAGCATAAAGCCATGGGAGGTTTTTTTTTTTTTTTTTTTTTAATTTATTTATTTTTTTTGTGTGTGTGACTTAGAAATGGAACTTACTTTGGGTAAATTTTGATCAAATGACAAGTGACTATTTTATTTCTAACAGCTACTTTCAGTATGACATTTAGACAACATGGGTCAGTGGTACGTTTAGGGACCTCAAACCTTCATTAACCTTAAATTAGATCCTTGGTAATAGTTTTTCAAATGAAATTTCCTGAATGGTCTTTCTGTCTTTCAGTGATAAAGAAGGAGCCATTTTAGAAGCCAATTTCTGAAGCAATACCACAAAGGTAAACAAGTGTAGAATTCAAATTTCAAAAGATTTACAGTTTATGGCTTAAAGAAGGAAAAGAAAAAAGAAAGAAAGAAAACAAATTGCCTTTGAAATCCCCAAAGAGAACTATCTCCTCCTTAAGTTAAATTTACCTTTGAATTTAAAAACAGAAAAGGCTAGACTGAGCCCAACTGAACATCCACTCAAAGAAGTTACTGTTTTACAAGCTGTGAAGCCCACATTCCTGGCATTCCTCTCTAAATACACAAGACCCTGGAGACACCTTTGTGTAGCCTCCAACCTTTCATAAATTTCAAATAAAACACAGATCCCTTTCAAGCACACCCTTGAATATTTACATATAAACAGGTCCTATTCCCAGATGTAAGAGCTGACTCTGTGGAGACAACCTGGAAAGATTTTTTATTTACTTTTTCATATTTGAAAAAGACAAGAAATAGATTTCTAGATATTCTCAGAGCAGTTCTCATAGGAAATGAGCTTGAAAATATTCAGTCTGTAATGATAGACAAGCAAAAAAGAAAAAAAAAAGATTCCTTCACATTTGGATTCTGTTTTCTTACATAAAAGAGCACTAATTGATTTAGTTTATGATGTCCATATATAAGCAATCTGGTGGACTATATTAAAATTCAATTTTATAATAAAACTATCACCAACTTGCTGCTCAGAGATAAGCAACTTCATAGTAGTGCCCAAATGATTGATGGACACACCTATAAAGATATTTTAAATTATATGAAAATGGGCCTTAGTGATGGGAATCAGTTAAACAGTACTAGAAAAAAAAGTAGAATTTAGGAGGAGAGAATCAGTGTAGACCATTCTGCTAAGTAAAACGTGGTTGAAACAGTTTGAGTAAGAGCAGATGGGTAGGTGGGTTCACAGAGCACTGGAATAAAACAGAGACTTTCTGGGTAAGAACAAACCTGAAAATAAAAGGCTAGGCCTGTCTAGGGACTTACAACTAAAGTAGATTATGGAGTAAATGTTTTATACAATTCAGGAAAAGAGATGAAAAGCAATATAAACTTAATGTTAACCATACAGAATTCATGGAGCGTAATTGTCATTTCCACCATGCCTTTTTCACTGGGAAATTTATTTCTCTGCTTGACTCGGATTTTAGACTGGGTGATGGATGGCTGTTTTCGTCAGAAATCCCACAAAAAACCTTCAGAAGGACAGACAAAATCGTGGTTCAGAAATTAAAGTTAAATATGCAAATTTCCAGCTGGGTTTTCCCTTCCTACCCAGGAGAGGGAGGTGTGATTGTCCTCACTGTTTCCTGTCCTCCAGTTTACTGAGCTCTCATTCTGACTAGCATCAGGAATGACAGGGCAACTAGAGCAGATATGATGAGCAGATTAGGCAGTTTCTTGATTGCTATTGTTCTAAGACAGGCCTGGCAGGCACGTGAAGCTCCTCCAGCATTAATCGTCTCTTCTCCTGTGCTTCAGAGTATGATTTGAAGCAACCATGAAGGCCACCATATTCCATTTCATCCTTAAGACTGTCTCACTTTAACAGACACTCCTGTTGGGTCCCATCATTCCTCATAATTTATTAAGGGATTAGAGAACTCCCCTTAGTTTAGACTCAACTATAAAAGAAAAAAACCACAGCTATTTGGGTGCGTGTATCTGGTGAGATACAGGATTTCACCAGAAAGCTCTGATGCCCTGTAACTCACTATATTTCCTGAGTTGGTCTCAAACTCATGGCTCTCTTTCTATCACTGACAGCATTACAAGAGTGTTGAATCACAGCCTAGTAAAGTCTTGTTCTTAACTTTTCTCCCAAGTCCGGTTTTTTAGTTCCAGCACAGGCCACAGAAAGGTTCTTACTTCTATGCTGAGCCCTTATCTTGGGATAAGATACATACATATACATATACACATACACATATACATACATACACACTCATACACATACACATACACATATACATATACATACACATATACATACATATATATACATATATATACACACATATATATGTATATACATACACACATACACACATATACACACATGTGTATAAAATCTATAGACACAGATATATAAGATATATATATATACAAGATGTAATATATTTATATTTATTATTGTAAACCTTGGCATCCTTCAAATTTCAAATCTTTTTCTGTTATTGATGCCACTGCTGTACCTCAGTCTTTGGTAGTAGGTAGTTACCACTAAGACCAAAACTGAAAGTTTAAAATGCATCAGCGAGTGAATCGCAGTGGGGATCAATTGTTTTTAAAATATACTTACTGCATCATGAACGGTGCTGTAAGGATGGATGCGTGTCTTCAAGACATAAAAAGAACTGGAGGTAAATGCCGCAGTATAGTATCCGTAAAGGAGTAAGGGGTATGAGTGGTATTTTATACTATCTGCTAAAACTGCAATGTGATATCCTCACATATGTGATTCTTATTAAAGGCAGTCATGTGTATTGGGAATACTCTTGTAGTCTGTTGCCTCAACTCCTGGGTAGGTAAGGTGCTGTGTTTCAGAGAAATGTGAAAATGGCAGTTTCTGAGTTCCATCCATCATCACAAGCAATATGTTTTCATGTTGTCACTCCCGAATCTTTCCTCTGGACTGCACCTATCTCTTCTTGCTCCTGGGAGGGACATACATATAGCCTGTTTATAAGAACTCAGCCCAGGCTGCCTTCTGTCCTTAGCAATGCTTGGTGACAAGCTACTAAAAATTAGCCCCAGGTCATGTGACAGCGCTACTCTTTCTTAGGTTTCACTTGCCTATAGAGGCACTCCTGGGCACTACATGTGACTTTGGAAACAGCAGGAATGAGCTGTTTCTAAACAGCTGTCAGGAGCACAATCCTTTTGCCCAGTAAGGTGATACTTGTATGAAAAGTAAAACCCATCTTTTCCCATTGGAAATGTAGGTATCCTAATGGGATTTCTGCTTTACCTGTTCAGCAGTGTGAGATGACCCAAGGAAAGACTTAATAAGAGCATGCCGACCCTAGAGTAAGCAGAAATAAATGAAAAATGGGGTAGGAGGCAACCCTCTAGCAACACAGTCTGTCTGTACATTTTGCATTAGATTCTGTAAGGTTTTTCAGGGGGATGGTATAGGGTTAAAGGTCATCCTGGATTCCCAAGTAGCTTCAGGCTGGGTCTATTACTTCTAGTAATTGAGACTGATGAAAGCTCTTGGTATTTTTACAGCCTAGCTGAGACATGCCATATATCACTGTGCTTCTGTCAAAGAAAATATTATACAGTTCATTGGCAAAGGTTTGATCTCTACCTTTTCTCCTCATGCTGCTTAAAATACACATGCTTGCATTTCCCTATAATGTTCACGTTTAACTGCTCTGCACTAGAGTGAGCACATTTAGGTAAAGACAAATGTTTTGGGATCACAAGGAAATTTATTCTGGGAAGTGATTGACATGCTGGTAGCAGAGAACTATTACATACCTACTGCTTTGCTGTTTGAATGCAGCACAGACTCCTCTTGAATTAAAGTCTGCTCACTTTAGTACAGCTGGGAAGGTGATCTGGGAAATCCCTGTGTTAGGGATTCTTAATGCTACAGAAATGATTTTACTTTTGTTAGTTTTGCTTGAAGTGCTGGTAACTTCTGAGTTCCTTCTAAGTGGCACTAGACTGCAGGCATTAGGTCATTGCAACATTTTGGTTAAAACAAAAAGAAATGCTTTTTTATTTCCAAGAGAATAGAGAAAATCGGCAACAACAAAAAGATTTTTGTTTTTGAAATAAAAAAGAAAGTGTTAAAACCCACAAATTTTGTCCACAAAGCTCAGAAAAAAATTCGGACAGTTGAGTTCTTTATAAATTGTGCTTCCTATACATAAAAAAAGAAAATTTTTCTGAATAAAGCCTAACCCAAGAATTATCTTAAGCTTCAAAACGTGAAAAGAGAAGAAAAATGCTGTAAGAGTAACAATGAAATTAAGTATTTAAAAGGAGAAAAATTATTAAATAGACCATTGAGGAAATTAGTTAGGAAATTTTTACAAATGTCATAAAATTTATTACCTACGAAAATATATAAGCAGAAAGAATATCTCATAGCCAGACACATAGTGTTCCCACGAGTACAGGCTGCATCTGTTATGATGATGAACTCAAGTGAGCTGCAGGCTGCAGGCATTCATCCCAGGGAAACCAACAAAACTCATAGGAAGCACAAGTCAAGCAAAATAACAAACACTGAAAATAATCTAAGTTCTGAAGAACAGTATTGTTTGTATGAAAAGGGCCTCAGTGTGTTGCAGCCAGGGACACAGGGAAATAGCAACAGCCCCATGGGAAGGGGCTGGAGGAGAGTTTTGAGTTATGCTTTTACCTTTGAATGTACTATTTTTGCACAACCGTGCTCTCCACACTGGCTATGAAGAGTGTGAAGGTAGCCCAAACCACCATGGGCAGTATAGGGTCTGAACATATAGCTCCCCGGGGCGCTCTCTTCTCCTAATCTTTTGTTCTAGATTTCCCAGATAAGACTGATAAAATAAAGTATAAACCTCTGATAAAAGAAGACATTTGAATATTGATCACATGGAATTAAATTATTAGAGTAAGAAGGTAAAGACATTTTTAAAAACTGGTATGTATTTCCATATATCTGTATTCTCTATCTGATGTTAAAAATGAAAATTTTAATACTTACAAAAACGCAGAAGATAGAACAGATAACCAAAAAAAAAATACAACTAAAAAATATTCTTGTCATTAGCAAGAAATATTGAGACTTCTCATAATGCAACAATAAAATAAAGAAAAAAATTAAAAAATAAACTAGTATAAAATGTAGAATGATCTGTATATAATAATAGTCTCAGAAAAGGAGGGAAGACAAAAAATTACTTTTTAAAGTGAAGCTTTATTTTGAAATATTTAGAAAGATATATATATATGTATATTCAATATTTCTTAGAGTATCAAATAATAGAGGTTTATAAACCTACATATTTTGAAATTATTTAGTGTGTGTGTGTGTGTGTGTGTGTGTGTGTGTGTGTGTGTGTATGTGTGTGTGTGTGTCAGAGGATAACCTAAAAGAGTTGGTTTACCCACTAATGTGGGTCCCAGTCATAAGACTCAGGGCTTAAAGGTTGATGGCTTGTTCCTTAATCTAGTTAGTCCTCTTGTTGGCCCAACAAACCTACAAGTAGTGTAAAGTGGCTAAGGCCAGTTGATTGCTGCTGAAAGTGAATCACTGTTTTTAGGATTTTCTTCTTCTCAAAGAAGGGAAGGGAATTGGTGACTTGCTTATGTCTCTGTGGAAGGCCACACACATAGGTATTTAGATGATAGTATTATCATTCATAAAAAATATAGTAATGATATGAATTTGGGAGGTAGATAAGAATTTAAGAGATCAATGGATACTGAGGGTAGAAAGTAGAGAATTTATGTGAGAAAGATTCATTTTAGCAGGCATGAAAATAGAGAGAGTGGGAGGGAGAGAGGAAGGGAAAGAGAGAGAGAGAGAGAGAGAGAGAGAGAGAGAGAGAGAGAGAGAGAGAGAGAGAGAGAGAGAGAGACAAAAACAGAAACACACACAATCACACATGCACACACACATGGGGGGGAGATGCTTGAGTACCAATCTTCTTACTTAAAGCAGAGGCCAAATGTTATATAGATGGAATATTATAATATATATTTGAAAGTTCAATCTTCTCCACTTACAACACATCATGATGGTAAAATCATAAAAGAAAGATGTAATTTAAGACTGTCTTCAGAAATAGAAGGCAACCATTTCTGTGGAGGTAAAGACACAGAGTAAATTTTAAGCTCCATGCATATTCTAGGGTGGGCTACCAAACATTATCAGGATCTCATGGTTGCGATTACTAAGGGAGGCAGGAGAAAGCGGTGCCATCTATCAACCAGCATTTTGCTCAGGCTGCCTGATGGTTTCATGGGTCAATCAACATTTTTGTCAGTCTTTCTACCAGGCAGGTTCAGAGAGCATGTAGAAACCTTCACCATGCACAACCATTCTGCTTCAGAAAGAGTTTATAATCATCAGTAAGAAGGAAGAATTGCAGCCTCTGGATGGCCTTTCCTTCAGCCTCTGCTCTGCTTTTTGTGCCTGTACTTCCTCCCGTGAGTATTTTGTTCCCACTTCTATGAACAAAATGACTGAAGCATCCACACATTGGTCTTGCTTCTTCTTGAGGTTCATATGGTCTGTGAATTTCATGAGGCTGCTTTGATAATAGTGGAGCATATATCCTTGATATGTATTGGAGCATCTTTTGGGTGTCTGCCCAGGAATGGTATAACTTGGTTTTCAGGTATCATTATATCCAATTTTCTGAGGAACTGCCAGACTTATTTCTAGAGTGGTTATATTAGCTTGCAATCCCACCAACAATGGAAGAGTGTTCCTCTTTTTTCACATCCTCTACAGCATCTGCTGTCACCTGAGTTATTGAATTTAGCCATTCTGACTGGTATGAGGTGGACTCTCAGGTTGTTTTAATTTGCATTAATTTCCATGACTGAGGATGTTGGGCATTTCTTTAAGTGCTTTGTGGCCATTGAATATTCCTCAGTTGATAATTCTTTGTTTAGCTCTGAACCCCATTTTTAAATAGGATTATTTGGATCTCTGGAGTCTAATTTTTTGAGTTCTTTGTATATTTTAAGTCTAATAGATTTAGGATTGGTGAAGATCTTTTCCAAATCTGTAGGTTGCCATTTTGTCTTATTGACAGTGTCTTTTGCCTTACAGAATTTGCAATATTATGAGGTCCCATATGTTGATTCTTGATCTTACAGCATAGACCATTGGTGTTCTGTTCAGGAAAATCTCGCCTGTGCTTATGAATATTGCAGAAATAGCCAAAGAGAAAAGTAGGAGATCAAAGTGGATATTGTAAGGTCTTAAGCAGGAGAAAATACAGAGGAGTCTAAATGCCATGCTGAATTAAAAGGTGGATCACTATGTATATAGTAAGAATAAATGTAATACAGAGAAAACATTGGTTGTTCAAAAATGCTTCACAGGGCTATGTGGCATACTTCTTATCAAGAGTTTCCAAGAGTCAAAGAGACAAGAATAAAGTTTCAAATACCAATGACCATTAACTAAAGAAGAAAATATACATTTTTCTCCCATACACAGAACAGAAACCTATAACCCTCTAGGTTCCACAATACAAATGTTGTAAAGAAAAAGAGAAAGAGAGGGCCGTAGCAGTGAATTGTCAACATGCTTTTGTCCCTGGTGGATCATGGTAGTGTTGCACCTGCCCAAGAGCTTGAGACTGCAAATGAAAGACACAGATGCCACCAAGTTTTGATATGCCTAACTTGCTCAATGTCTAGCACACACTTCTCTCCAATATTCCTGGCTTAACACCTTCTAAATCCATATTGTATCTTTGTTGCCTTGTTAGCCTTCTGGACAGCCCTACCCCACCCTGCCCACCCCAGTAGAGTTGCTTACCCTTTACACCTCCATTGCTGGATTACATTTCTGTCCTCAAGCTCTTAAATCTGACCTCTGCTTCTGAATCTCCTGTTCTTCCCCCTCAGTCCCTTGCACACACAATCTAAAAGTTCAGCTTCTGTGTCATTGTCCTGTCCAGCCATTGGCCTCATGCAATTCTTTATTACCAATCAAAGCCAGCTGAGGGCAGAGACCCTCAGCATCTGGTAGTGTGACTTTTGGGAGCCAAATTAAGACAAAGCATAAGAACAAATTCCCAACAGAGGGCAAACTCAGAGTTATGCTCAATAAGTTAAGATAGTTAAAATAGTTCTTTACTAATCTGTGTATAGACGTCTAGGAATTCTAGATCATAGTAGCACAGAAATGGTTTTTTAATCAGCATCATTAAAATAAACAGTTTCAAAAATATATTTGAGGAAAGAGAAACACTGCATGAATTACATTTTGCTGGCATGTAAGTAAATTGTACATTTAAATTTGTGAGGAGTGCCATTAAAATCCAAATTTTCTCATGACATAGAAGAAATAAAATAAATATTAAAATAAAATATACGTGGAGTAGAAGAGATTGCAAATAGAAAATATATCATGAACTGATGAAGATGGGCTCAATATATTAGTAATTAATGAAAATGTAAACATTTTACATTTTAATGAAAGGCATAGCCATCTGGATTAGATTAAAACAATAGTAAACTGGAACTAATAGTTGTCTCTAGTGGTCTATTTGGAAAGGCACAAGGGTAGAGATATCAGCATAAGTACTGAATGTTGCTTTGAAGTCTTACACAGTCTATTAAAATATCTTAATTCATCTCATCCTTACTAGAGTATCAAGAACAGTTACCAGAGTTTATAAGTGTCATGTTTGTTGAAAATGTAATTTTTATAAAATAACTGCAAGTGAATAAAGCAAACCTGACCAAAACCACACAGCCAATGAGGAAAATTAATTAATAATCTAGTCTAAGTTAATATTTTATATATCATACACACACATAACTGAAGATGTGGTATAAAATAATTTTGTTTAATGAAACTGACATTTCAAAGTGTACTTAGCAAAAGATGTATTTTGCTTATGATGTGGGCCTTACGTGAACACAACCAAGAAAAAGAAAACATTTAGTGTAAAATTTCTAAAGATGTATGTGAAAGATGTATTATCAGAATGGTACATAAATCTTAGGAACTTATGAAATTCCAATAAAAATGAAACCTTTGAATATGATGAAATTATTCTGAAAATATTTTTTTAAAAGTTTGCTAAAATCAAAACTTTCTAGTAAGAAGAATAAACATCAACACATTATCACAAGAATAAGGTGTAAGACATAATATTTCTTTGTGGCTGCAGCTTTCCTGGTAATTCACTATTAGTGGACTCAATGCTTTTAGTATTTGCTGAGTATAGCTTATAAAATATATTTTAAAATGTTTTATAAAGTTTTCTAAGGTATTTGAAAGAAAATGTTGGTCATGAGTCATGGAACCTAATATTTTTTCTTTGAAAAGTTCTATGGTTTTAGCTTTTATGTTTAGGTCTGGAATCAATCTCCAGACATTTTTTGTATATAGTGTGAGTTAGAGATCACAACTTACCTTTAATTTGTACATCCAGTCTGTCCAGGATCATTTGGAGAAATGAACATCCTTTCTCTTGTGATATTTTTCTTTATTGAAATTAGGTGATTATATAGTATTAACTTATTTCTGGGCTCTTCATTTTTCTTTCTTTAATTAACTTATTGACTTTTTTTTGCCAATAACACAATATCTTTATAGTTAATCTTTACATAACACAGAATACAGAACTTTAAAGTTAATTGTTATTTAAAATAAGTATATGAAATATGAGGATGTTTATTCACATTACATAAATGTTTGTCAGTTTATCCAATGGAATATAAAATAGGTAAAAGACATTGACAGATACATCTGTGAAAAAGTTAATGAGCACCTCACGTAAAATAAAGAAAGTGACTGAGGTACCACTTCATGTCTTTAAAAATGGCATAGATTTTATATGACAGCATTAAATCTTTATTAGCCTATATACATATGTATATGTATGTCTCTCTATATATAATGGCTAAATTTCTCAATAAATTATTATCTGTTGACATCCTGCTGAACATGATAGAATAACATGCATAGAAAGCCTGAAATCATAAAATCAAGATTTATTTGATCTTCTTCTGGATTTTTGGATCTTTTAGACTCTTCTCCAGGGAGGTCATTCATGCTAAAAAACATTCATTTAAATTTTTGTAATTTAGAAAATGAAAACAGTATAAGGTAAATGAATGGTTTTATCAGAAGGGTTATAATGATTGATTTCTGCCATTAAATACTGGGATCTTGGAATCATTCATGCATACAGAAAGGTGAACTAGTCCATTTACAGAACTAGAAAAATCAACCGAATATTGGAGGTCTTGTCTGGCATAAAATGGGTATGATACCCAGGACTGCCAAATACCAAAACTAAAGCAAAACAAAACAAAAGAGCCTTAACTAAAATGCAGTCTGAACTTTCTAAGTTGGTTTTTAAAGAATTGAAGTAAATATGCCACAAAATATATGAGAAAGAAATATTTGGGGAATTACCTATTGTTTACTTAGGTTATTGGTTATTCCTGAACACTAATATTCAAGAAGAATTGCATATATTTTATAGCTTTTGAGTTTTTAATAAGTGGTATTTATCTTTAAATTTAACTGATATTAGCGATCTTTAAAAGATAAGCTAGGTCAAGAAGTAAAGTACCATGAGAATACCATTTGAGTAATTCCTGCTACTGTAATAAATTAATAATACACCCAATACCTTATATGCCAATAATAATTTTCTTGGCTTTGGGAGCTGCAAACCAGATTGAGTACCAGTATGGTAGAGGCAACCTCTGAGTTTCAGGCAGCAATTTGTCCTCTTGGCTAATCCCATTTTTTGAGAACTCTACCTCATGACATCCTCAGCTCATCCAGAGCACCTCCCTCCCAGTACTATCACAGCAGATTTTGGGCCCATTGCAAACATTTCTTAAATAACTCTATGAGAACTGGAATAGTGGTTCTTACTGTGGAAGGCACTGATTGAAAAGCCTTACATCCCAGAGCCAAACAAAGAAGAATAAAATTTGGCATACAAAATTGTGTCAGTGTCTGAGATATTTCTACTCTTCAACATTGCATCTTTGAATTTTCAAGCAACCAGACTATTTATTCACTCAGTATGTTTATATAAAGGAAAATAATGTGGCCTGTTCATATTGTATTTTATGCACTTGTACAGAAGAGGGGAATCCTGCCATGACTTGTGTTTCAAGCACTCCACTTCAAGATGATAGTTACTGCATTTAAGACCTAAAACCTGAAGTGTGAATTTGTATGTTTATGCAATATCTACTTTAAAGAGGTCATTCTGTAGTATCTGGAGCTTAACCGATAAGAACTAAAGAAAATGAGCTTTGACTATAACTGCTTCCATGACAACCAGAGTGAAGCTTTTCTGCAGTCACAGGAGCTTCTTCAGAGATGTCATGCTAACTGGAGCTATGTCAGATTTTGGGCTGGATCTCAAAATTTAACAGCTTAGAAAAGCAAATAATAACACAACATACACTGTTAGAAAGTATAGAAAATAATATTTAATTTTTGTTTCATCATTAAGCATTTATTTTTGATGGCATCACCAGAGTAAATAATTTCTGCCTCATTCATGATTTATTTTATACTCACTAACAGAGGGCCTTTGTTAGATGACCCAGATTTAACCAAATTATTGACCTGGACAAGCAATATAACAGAAGATGCCTGATTAAATATAATCAGACTTTCTTGGAACTAGTTTGGATTCTATCTAGTTTCTTTTATGTCTTAAACATCAAGTTGAATATGCTTGCTTTGTTACCAGAAGTATGTACCTTACAGCTCTACAAATAAAAAAATATATTTTGAAAAAAATCAGCAGATGCAGAACATATGGGTAAAACAAATGGCTCTATTTTAGCTCATTTCTTTCCATCATATGAAAGAAACTATAGCATGGAGCATAGCCTAGGGCACAGAATCATGAAGAGAATACATACATACATACACACATACATACATACATACATAGATACACCCACACACATATAAATATATATATATTTACAGATGAGAGGTTTAGTTCACTATCATCTTGGTGGAAAGCACAGTATCGTGCATGCAGACATGGTACTGGAGATGCTGAAAGTTCCAAAGCTAGATCCACAGGTACCAGGAAGGAACTGCAACACTGGGAGTTGCTTGAGCATCTGAGATCTCAAAGCCTGCCCTTCATTAGCATAAGTTCTCAAAAAGCCACACCTACTTCAACAAGTCTACACCTCCCAATAGTGCCTGTCCTTATGAGCCTTTAGGGCCATTTCCATTCAAACTAACACATTAGGTATGGTCACATGTTCATATAGTTCTGTCATACTGGCCAGAATAAAAGGACTAACCATTAACATTGATATTCTATTCTGATTCTGTCTTATTTTCACTCTGTTGATGAAGATGCTTATTCTTTCTTCACCTAACAGTACGGTATACTCCCAGTTTTAGAGAGAAGAGTCTTTCCTTGACTTGGTTATACTGTTGTGCCTTGTTCTCGAGCCCAAAATATAGGTTGATGTTAAGGCGATACATGATTGGATAGTGGAGAGGTAGGTCAAAAAAGTGTCAGGAGAAGCAGAAGAGAGGGAGAAGAGGCTGGGATTCATGGAGGAAGAAGATGGAAGCAGACATATATGTCTCTCTCAGCACATCTTTAGCTTGATAAGTTTGCCATGTTTATTTCTAATGATTTCTATGGGTCTAATTTATTTTATCTGAATGAACAGTTTATAACTTTGTCTGCTGGTTGTAAGCTTATTGTGTAGAGGGTTTGTGGATTGAGAATTTAAGATATAAACCTGTTTGATAAGTTAATGATTGTGAGCCATATTTCTACCAGACTGTGGAGGACAGTGTGTGTAAGCAATGACTGAGATGGGTAAGCAAAATAAACCACCTGGGAAGTGAACTGAGTGGAGGGAGCAGCTTGTGGGTCCTGTGATAGCCTCTGAGTGCCTGGCTTCACACTAGAGCAGCTCCTGCTGAGTGAGACCCCGGTGCCCATAGCAACAATCTTTATAATATTTACCACAACACTAAAAGACCACCAAGGAGCCAACTCCAATGCAATCACAATAGGATCACTTTATTCAAGCTTGAACTTAGGCCACATCCTACAGTGTCATCTCTGAACAGAAGGGTGAAGTCACGAGCTCTCAGAGGGACAAAGGAAGTGAAGGGATGGGAGCAGGCATGGAGATATGGATTTCTTGGTGAGTAAACTAGAAAGTGTTGTTAGACTCAGGTTTATTGGGAAGTAACCTGGGAACTGGTGCTAGAGAGTTCAACCTTAGGTCAGGTTCTCTAATACAGAATCTTAACCCAATGTCTGGTCTTTCAGTACCATCTGCCTGCATGTTGATCCAACCCTCCTTTGGGTACTATTTTAGATGGGGTTTTGCCCAGACATCTTACAGCAGAAAGAAGTCCATGGGCCACTCACAGTCTCTGAGCACATGTTGAGCTTATGATAATACATTGTCCTAAACGTAATCCAGAGAAATGTTCAGACAGAACCTGAATCAAGGAGGAAATGTACCATGAGTATCTGAAGTACATTTCCATGTATACCAGTCACAATGATAGTCTCACTGGATCAACTCATGTTTGTTTCCCTAGTGCATATGTTAATATACATTTAACAGTGTGGCATATTATGTTTGGTCAAAATCCAAATTGTAAGTTAATTAGCAGAAGTCTACAAAAATACTTTTTATGAGGCAGTTTTTTGCATGATCAGAATCTCTATGTTTGTCAAATTCTATCATGCCTATTTATTTATTTTTATTTAATCCGAGTATATACATATACAGTTTGTTATATGAAAGTAAAAAGCAATTTGCTGCAGTCTGTTCTCTGATTTCACCGTGTTGGTCCTGCAGGTGGATCATAAGGTTAGATGGCCAACACTCTTACCTGCTAATTCATCCATCAATTATTAAATAAATACATTTTATTGTGATTTTTTAAAAACTCCATAGTGACATTAAGAGGACATTTCAAGTTGATACTGTATTAGAAATTTAAGACATTAAAGATGATGTCTTCTGTATTTCTTGGTCAATCATTCATTCCAATGTAGTGATGCTATTTTTTTATGGAATTTGACAATAAAACACACACACACACACACACACACACACACACACAAACACACACTACTGGGTACTAGAATTATCTGCAACTGGGTGTTTAATGATCTTACAACTTCTTATTTCTCTAAATCATTTGATACTTAGTGTACATTTTAATATAATCAACAGAGTTGAAGTTGGTCTCATTTTACACCTCTCCCTGTCTCCTCTTTTTATTATACAGCTTAACTGATCTGAAACTCATTGACATCCTCCTGCTTCAGGCTCATAAGTGTATGAATGATTACTATGAGCTAGATTTTCCTGTGGAAAAGTTATCTTTTAATTACTGGGAATTAATGTATGGTTAGTGAATTATTTATTCGAGTCTATATGATCAATTGGAATACAGTTAACCTCTCACTGTGTTCTAAAGGACCATGTTAAGTACTGATTTAGGATAATATTTTAGTCTCATATCTAGTATAGGTGATGGCCAAGAGTTATATAGAGAACTCGATTAAATTAGGCTTTTTTTCTTCACCTTGCCAATTTGAGAAGAAACATTTTAATGGAGACTATCAAGAGATAATAGTATTATGTGTCTCATGAGGATGGGCTCTTAACATATATTAGAATACTACCTGCCACATAGTAATTGCTCCTTAAATATTGTTGTCTTGACTATAAATGAATACAGACCTGAAAATGAAGTCACTTCTTAGTATCCATGGGAACTGATTTCAAGAATCTCTGGGGATGCTAAATTCTGCAATGCTTGAGTCTCTTATATAAAGTGATGTAGGTAGTTTGAATAGTATTTGCATAGAACAGATATTAAATCCATTATGAATTTAAGTCCAGTCTAAAGTACTTATATCTAATAGTATATAAATGGCATGTAAATACTTCCTGAATTTATTGCTAAGAGGATGGCAAAACATTAGCATTTATCCATTCCATATGTGCTTTATTTTTTTCCTGGTATTTCAACCCATAGTTTGTTGACTCTTTGGAACAGAAACTCATAGACGCAGACTGCCATGTAGATTGCTTTGGTGAGACTAGTTGGTTTGTTGATTCTGCTCTTTCTCCAGAATTACTGAACAAAATGTAGCTTTGTACAGACTTTAATTCAGTGTATATATTGATTGTCAGGTCTGTTTCCTCCACTGAATCATCAACAATAGAAATAATCTATTCTTTCAGGTCTCTTGAATCAGGCCCAGATTGTGCTGCTAATAAATGCATAATAAATGTTGCTTTGCTCTCTATCATTGTGACTGAGCAAAAAAAGAATTCATTCTTAGATTTCTTTGAGTCAGTTACTTCATTGATGTGCCTGGGATATAGACTGATAGATATTTATAAGCTTTTCCTTATAGTACTCAGAATTTGTTATTTTATGGACAGGACATATTTTCCCTAGGGGAAAAATGCTACATTTCAAACCAATCCCAGGTAATCTTGTGTCCTTAATATGAGAAACAATTAATAGAGAAACTTGTATTTTTTGCCTTTGAACACCCTTTGCCAAAAGAGAAAAAAAAAAAAAAAAAAAAACATTACTCCTTCATAATGACTTTGCATTATAGTGATAACTTCCTGTGTGAACCATAGCTGGTTTCCATTCTTGCTTATTTAGGTTCATTCAGTGTGTGTTACCCAAAGAAACTAAAGTACCTGTTGTGTATGTTCTAACTGTCCATAGAATTGCAATAGAACCAGTTATATTCTTTTCACGAATTATTTGGTTCTCAAATCAGCAATAATCAAACCTTGCAAACAGAAATATAGTTAATTGCTATACAATGAGAATCAAATGGACTGCAACTCATTATTTGCCTGAAGGTAGAAATGCAGATGCCATTTCAACTTTTCCATTCATCTCCCTATCACCATTCTGAAGACAGAGTGGAAAGTTAAGAAACATAGCAAAATATAAATTTAAACAATCTGCAATATACAGTGTATTTTAGTAATTTTTCCATTTGAATGTACTTGATACTTGCTTACATATTTTCACCTGTAAAAGCATGAAAAATTCATATAATTTCAATGATCAAATGTATTATTGATTGAAATGTATTATTTATGTGAACTATATGGCATTCAACACAATAAAGGTTGAGTTGATATGACAAAATTATTCTACAAACTACAACTCTATTTTCTATCTCTTAATGGCATGGGAGACAAGCTGAGGGATCTGATGAAGCCTAATGGCTGTATAATGTGATATGTTTAATATCATCAGGGTCATATGCTTAAAAGCAATTAAAGTGGCATGTGTAGTGTTGTATTTTCACTATTATAATTGACAAATTAAAAAAAAAGAAAATAGAGTTAGAAGTAATTATGCCTATATGAGTATATCATTTATTACCATTCATACATAAAATTGACAGCAAGCGCCTGTCAAGTGTATATGTAGAATTTTAATACACTATAGTTTTCAATGCACTGATTAATGCTGATTAGAAACATCACTTCAGTTTGTTTGTGTTTGATATTGTTTACTGCATCTTGCAATCTTTATTGACATTTAGGTCTCCAAAGCAAAAGCAACAACAAAGTATTACAAACCAAAAGCTCTTGATTAATACAAGTAGATACATCTGTAACACCTTGGCAAGTAGAAGTACAACTAAGAAACACAATCATGCACACATATGTCTTATCACATACCAATTTCTCCTATATATTCTCTTTCTTTCTGTTAGAATAAAATTTAGATTTACAGCCATTGTCTTAGAAGCCTATTACCAAAGCAAATGTAGAAACGGCTCTATTTATATTTTAAATAATTATAGAAAGGGCTTGGCTATGTTTTCCATCCTGGTTGCTAACTCCGGAGCTCAAGTGGTCCTTCTGTGTGAGCCTTCAGAGGAACTGGGAAAATAGATACTGGCCTCAGTGCCAGATGTGCTTGCATTTTCTTAATATGCTGGAGGCCATCGATAAAGCGTCTCCCTGTTCACAGACATGGTACATAGGCAGCTTTGAGGTTGGTTGCTTTATAACCTTCAGTTCCTGATACACCTCCATAGGCTTTCTTTCAATGAGATAAGGTTGAATGTGCTGTGCTCCAAAAGATAAAAATACGTCGTTAGCGAAACAGCCAAGCTTAGATAAGTGAGGCTTTAGATTGAAAGTTCTTCCTTTTTTTCGGGATGGCTTGCCATACACAAAGGTAACTAGTTGCCAAGCTTTGAGTTGCTTAGTGGCAATGCCTAAGTGGTCAAGATCTGATACCAAATAATAGAAAATTTGAGGACTGCAGATATCCTGAACCACGATTCCCACAACTTCCCTGGGGATACTCATGGAAGTCCCTGAGTTTATGGACACAGTGAACCATGTCTGAATTTTTTGCGGTAAATAATTAAAAAAGCAGTTATGGGTTTCTGCATGTTCTCACTTGGCATGCCTCTCTTCTAGCTACAGAGGCACAGAACCTCGGTCCGCCAGCTGCTCCAGCGTGGCACCTTGCAACGCTGCTCTTTGGCGTTAGTTCCAGCGCCAGCGAGCTATATAGTAATTATATTAATTCATCTCAGTGGCGGCCACTCACCTCTGGCATCTCTCTCCTGGCAGAGGACTGGCCAGGAACACTACTCACACTCCAACCAGCCTGATAAATTTAAAACTCCAGAAACTTGTAATTTAGCAATAGCTTTATCTCAGATTTTCTCAGTAAATTTTACACTGCTCAAAACGTCCAAACCATAAACTCAGAGCCAAATGAAATGATATAATTTGCCCACCTAGATAAGACAAACCATCCTATACAAAACCATCCCTCATGAAATATATATTACAACCTCTAGCTATGCAGAGACACATAGTGGGTCATCTTCTTTTTTCTCCATCTTGCCTCCCCTCTCCCTGCTCCTTCCTCCCATTTTAAAGCTTTGTCCCCACCCACCTTTTCTTCTCGTCCAATGACAGGCCTCGCTTTATTCTGGACCTGCCTTTCTGCATAATGATATAATCTTCATTGATTCCTGATCTACAGAAAATTTAGTTAGAATGTCTCCATCTTATAAGTAATCAAGCTTTGGAATTTTTAAATAAATAAATAGCTAATGAATAGTTGTTCAGAGTATAGTGATGACTCTCAAACAGTAGGAGGTAAGAAGTGCTCTGCATATCAAAAATAAGCAAGGTAACAATGGCTGGTAGGCCATCAAGATCTAGGGCAGTGGTTTTGAGTCTGTGGATCACAGCCCCTTTGGGTACCTGTATTCATAACTAGGAAAATTATAGTTATAGAGTAGCAATGAAAACAGGTTTTTGGTGGGAGGATCACCACAATATAAGGAACTATATTAAAGTCCATAGCATTCGAAGGTTGAGAACCACCGATGTAGGAATCTATACGTTAGTGCTAGAAGTAGCTAACTACATCTCCTCCTCTTGTCCGTGAGTGCCCACATGATTAGTTCTCACTAGGGAAACAATGTGTTACTTTTAGCCTCGGAGTTTGGATACCCCACACCTCTGAAATCACAATGCTAGCTTCTGAACATCATGACAAGTTGTGCGGACTCCTTCCCAAAATAGGAATATTTCATCTATGCAATTATGAGCATAGCATCTGCTCTGGAGAAGAAAAGAACTCTTAGTAGATTAGAACACTGTTGCATCAGCAATTAGAAATTTTGTTGTTAAAGTCAGTAATTTTACTGCTTATCATGCAGGAATGTAGGAGCTTTCATAGTTTAGAATACTGAGCAGAGAGGAACTCCTCATTCAAAATATCCACATGCCTAGCAACATCCAAAAGTCAAAGTCAAATGTTTTCAGGGAAGCTTTGTCTCTAGGAGAGAAGATATAAATTAGGGTCGGAGGTGCCACTAATTCCAGTGTTGGTACTACTTCTTATGGTTCTTGTTTTTAAGTCTGCTTTCTTACCATGGCACTTGTGTTAAGTGAGGATAACACCACAGTTTATGATTTAGAGCTGGTGAAGATCAGAGGGAAGATTTGGTTTGGATGGAAAAAATGTAGAATTTGGAAAGAGGAAGACAGAAGTTATAAAATTGGTTCTCTTACATTGACAACCAATCTTTCCTTTTATACACAGTTTTGTTTGGGTGAATATCTTATCTTAGCAAGATTGGACATTTTCCAGAATGTTTCTAGACATAAAAATTGAGTTTCAATATGAAAGTCAAAGAAGAACTCTGATAGTCATCTATTTGTCCTTTAAGAATTTTCATCAAATTTTGATGTTTACATGCTTTGACATTTTTCCGGAGTTTCATCATCCCTCAAAAGTTTAGGAACCCCTTCTCTGAAGCTATTTTAGGCATAATGTTTGGAACAGTTTGATTTAATCCTGCTTTTTGTCATTTTCTCTGCCTACTTTAAAGCTGCTACCAAAGGAGAGTTTTATAAAATCCATATGAAGAATGTGTTTTGAGAAGTATGCTTGATATACTTGAACAACTTTGATTCTGCTTGCTCTTTTTAAAATGTAAGCTTGAACCAGAAAGAAGCTGTGCCTTTTTCATTAAGATACCTAAAACCAGGTTCCTTATAGGATGGTGCATATGAATCTGACTGATTCTTGCTGATGAGCAGCAAAATGTGGAAATGAAGAGACAGAAATTAAGGAAATCAAAACCTCATTTTCTATTTGCGTTCTGGTAAAGAAATATTGACAGACCTGGTATTTTATGCTAAGGAACACAAAACTGTGGATGAGATGAAACAGTGGGTTCTTACCGGGCTAAATAAGAAAGCTAATCTTTTAAAAGTGATTTGCTTTATTTTCAATTATATATGCATACATGTCTATTTATGGATGTGTGTACTAGCATGTAGGTGTCTATGTATGTATATGTGTACTAGCATGCAAGCATCCTTGGAGGCTTGAAACGCCTGTCAAATTTCCTGGATTTAGTGTTATAGAAGTTTGTAAGCTATCTGATGAGGGTGCTAGGAACTGAATTCAGGTACAAAAGCAATTTTGGAGAAGAAAGTATTTACTTTTAGGTCATAAGCCATCATTGACTGAAGTTGGAACAGGAACTAAAGGCAGGCACCATAAATCAAGGCTGTTTGCTGACTCATTCTCTGGATGAAATAACTGACTATGATTAGCTATATTTCCTGGACAGTTCAGTGTTATCTGCCTAAGAATGGTACTACCTACTCTAGGCTATATTCTCATACATCAGTTAAAGTCAAGACAATTCCCTATAGATATGCGAACAGAACAACTAGACTCTTACTCACCTGAAACTTTTGTTTCATATGATTCTAGCAAGTGGACAAATAACACTACAAAGGACAGACTCAGAAATGGCAAGGATCAGGAAGAAGGATTAACCTACCTCAATTCAACCCAGTGCCCAATAACATGCCACCACATGAATCTTTATGAAACAACAAGGTTCCACCAACTTATCACTAGATGTAGGAAGCAAATACAGTAGGAAGCAAATACAGTAGTAGGAAAAAAACACATCCCTTCATTTCTGACCAATTCTGACACTATTTCAATTATCTAGGATTGTGACAGATTCAGTGCTTCTTGATATCTTGTGCCTAAGAGTTTGAGTATATCTTGTGTGTTTGTTGGGGGAGCCACTTGTTTGACAGAGAAGAGGTATACACTGTAGTCACTTCTAGCTACATCACAATACCATACCACAACTGGATGGCCATCAGGAGACTTTAAGGAAGGCTGTCAGTAGAGAAAGCTGGATAACACACATGTGAAACACCTTAGAGAAAAATGTGAGCTCTCTGATGAGCTCAAGGCAAGGGAGTAAGGTGGGAAATTCAACAAATGCAATTAGTTAGGGTTATGCAGGTTCTTAGAGGGCAGCAAGAATACCTTGGCTCATCCTAGAACAATCCTCTGAAGGAAATATCAGGTATAAATGATTAAGCTGAGGATAGGATTTTAGAGGACCAAGGTCTCCATCAATCTTGAACATATCACCTTGCTCAAAACTATGTGGGGCTGACTTTGAAGAGAACACATGAGAGTATGTATAATTCTATAAGCCAAGACTTGAACCTTCCTGGTGCAGTGAGAATATAAATTTCTTTTGTTTTCAACAGCCAATCTTCATAAATTACATCTAATAACTTCAGAGCTGCAAAAGAACTTTGAACTATGAACTTTTGAGAATTTCTTGCCATTCTAGAGTAAATATTCTAAAAAAATGAAAATGATTTGCCCAAGGCCAAACAGCTAACTAGTGGTAAAGCCAGACTTTAAATCAAGGCTCCCTTCAAATCTCTAATTTAACAAAACACACTAAAATGCAGATTTTTTTTTGATTGGAAGATTTGTAATCCCTGGTCTCAATACATGTTAAAAACAATGTATTCTTCTTTAGGAAGCACAACGGTGTGCTGGAACCTTGTTCTTAGGACTCTCGTGAAATTGTTTCTCTTCACAACATGATTTTATTTAATTTACTTGGAATATAAGCTATTTCAGTATCTTTGTACACTTACTCTTGTCTCTTCTGATAAGACAGAAATTCAGAAATCACTTTGTTGATGCTTCAGTATCTGGGAAAATGAAAGACAATCTCTGTTCTTCTGGGATCATTACTATTAGAATTAATCTATTTCTTTTTTCTTTTAAATTTACGCACTCTATTTCTAGTCCATTGCTCTCTTGAGTTCTTACAGTGATTGCTATATTATCTTTCAAATTCCTTTTCTTCCATTAGTTAATATAAAATGGACATAGGAATAGTGGTGTCTTCAGAAGCCTTAGACTAAAAACCTGGTCTGATCTTAGATGGCTCAGTGCAATGCTAAAGCAGATGGAGCCTAGAGCATTTGGGGTGACAAGCAGGAAGGAACAAGCAGAAGATTATCAACAATAACCCTGAGTGACCCTGATGTACCTGGTCCAGGGCCACATTCTTCTCAAGGTGAGCCTGGCTTTGCCCTGCCCCAGTTATCATGTGGGCAGGGAAATGTTCTCTGCAGTGTCAAGACTATTCTTAGGTCTGACTCAAAGGGAACATATGAGGTCACAGAAAGTAGGTTGGGATACAGGACACTGATTGAACTCTAAGTCTGTCAGTAGCTACAAGATATGGCCATTTAGCTCTTCTATCCTTGCCACAATCTACACCATAGGGTATGCATATATGATAGAAGTCTGTACCAGCATACATGCCCATTAGGTATAAGCATATAATTATTCTATGACCACATACAAATATATACCTTGCATGAAATTAGGAACAGTCTAATAAATTGAATTTTGAAATATTATTTTTTCATTGCATAGCATGAATTCTTCAAAATTTCCAGCATAGCTTATTGACAAAGAAGTTACTTCTCAACCTTCCCCCCCTGTTTTCTTAGTTTATTTTTCAGACATTAAGGGTAGAATATATACACAACATTCTACATTATACATGATGAAGAAATGTTTTGTTTAAAAGTCATTATGAATCATCAATATAGGTAAAATCTTTAGTATGATTTTATAAGATAGGTAGTGTCAACACTCATCCCCCAAGGCTGGAAAGATGGTTCCATAGTTAAGAGTGTGTGATATCCTTGCAGAGCACTGGTGTGGTGGTTTCCAAAACCCTCCTCAGGTGGCCCACAGGCAAATGTGACTCCAAGGGATCTGATATTTTTCTGCCTTGCACATGCACGTACATATGCGGATATATACACATATATAAATGAAAATAAAATTAGTATTTTTAAACGTTTAATTCACAATGTTACTTAAAAATAATCAGAATTAAATCCAGTGCTGATATTACATTGATTCAAGCATTAAAACGGCCATAGTCAGTTGTGTAAAGATTCCAATTTTATAAGCATAGGCTTACCCTGTGCCAAAACGAGCAGCTGAAGTAATATTGTAATTAAAAGTATATTTATTGGTTATGTGATATATGTGTACATGCATGCGTGTATGGCAGCATTTCACTGAACCCATGACAGTACTTCTGTCTGTGCCTTTCAAATGCTAGGATTACATTATGTCCCACCCCCCACATTAGTACATGGACTTTATAAACAAAATGCTTATTGAAAAAGAGATAAGTACATATTCAAGACAAGAAGTAATACTTCAGAGAAGACTGAATGTGTGTAAGAATGCAATGTCTTAGGTCACAGAAACAGCAGACAAGGCTTGTGTTTGACATGGACAGAGATACTGGAAGACATCTAACATCAACTGTGGTCTCTACACACATGTGCACTCACACACAAATGTGGGCCCACAGATACAAATATGAATATACATACACAAAGAGCCAACTCAGAGAACAAACAAACAAAAAAAAAAAAAAAAAAAAGCCCAAAGATTTCATTATTCTATTTTAGAGCCATTGAGAGGTGACATTTTTCTTTAGTATCCAGATGGGAATTCCCTGGATAGCAAACATCAGGTTGGCTCATGAAGAGCATGAGACAAGTAGGGGGAAGTCATAAATGTCCCATTTTCTTAATCGTTCTGGCATGAAGGATTCAACTCATCTATGGGACATTTGTAAAACTTTCTCCAAACCAATGAACAAATAGAGGGGTAAATAAAACACACTGACACCCTTTTCTTTCATGTGACTCAGAAACTAATCTGATTTTGAACACATCTTCTATCGTTTTCTACATTGAGTCACTTATAACTAACAGAAATGCACCAAGTATACAGCAAGGGAGTAACAGGAAAATTCCAATTAATGGTAAATGTTAAATATAACTAAGTGAATTTTTTTTATCAGATATTGTTTATTTTCTGTGAAAGTTATTTTTCTCCAATTATAGTTTAGTTTGGACCTCTGGTCTTTCTTTATGTAATTTAGAACCTCATTCTACAAATTCACTTTTACTGGAGCCATCCCCACTTCTGTCTGCGGATCAGTATGTAAAACTCTCAGTTACTTCTCTAGGACCATGCCTGCCATGTTCCTGCCATGATGATCATGAACAATGCCATTGGTGACATTGTTATGCCAATTATGGCTGACAATGAGATGATAAAACCAAGTTGGAGTGGGTCACATAATCATTTTATTCAGATGACATAGGCCTAGAAATGCAGTGTTGCATTTTGATCAGTGCAAATTCAGAGAAAGCTCACCATTTTATTTGTCATCATAATCAACCTATGCATATGCATGCACTGGGTTTTAGTTTGAGAACAAATTTATACTGTGCAACAGAGTCAGAGTTAAAACCTTTTATGTGAGCCGACTGCTATTTTGCTGTTTCCCAGTGATTGGCTTATTTATGGATCAATAACAGAGTTGTAAGCTTTTGGGAAAATTTGCTAACTATTCCTCAGAAAATCTTATTCAGTACGTTAGTCTCTACTGGTAAGTGGCAGTTCTTCTCCCTGTGCAGGAATAAATAAGACATCTCTGAACTGCTCAGTTTCTTGCAAACACTGTATGAACTGGGCTATGGAAGAGCACTTAAGACTGCAACAAAGCTGAAACATACCAGCATCAGCATCCTGCCACAGGAACGTGCATGGTTTCTTTCCTCTCACTGTCTTCATGAATGGTCATATAGATTTGGGATGATGAAATTGTCCTAAAAGATTTAGTTATGGAATTCCATCCTGATGCAGGCATAGAGCCTATGATAAACTTATTTATTACATTGTACACTGAGTGATTATTATGTATTTGGTTCTAAGTGTCAGGCCTGGAGATGTGAAAAAAAAAACAAAACAAAACAAAGTCCCTGATCTTGAAAGATCATAGCAATACAGATATGAAAAGAATAGTAAAATAAGTAAATGCATTTATATTAATTCTCTGAAGGAAACAGATTGGCATGTCTGAGTAACGTTCTGAGGATGGTGACACATGGAATCTTAAAGGTAAGTTAGTTTGAAAGAGTTTGAAAAGTTCATCATTAAAAAGAGGATAATAAAATTGGTAGGTCCTTTTGTTAGATGATTATTGTCTCAGTTACCATTCTGTTGCTTGTAAAGAGATAACACAACCCAAAAAATTCTTATAAAAAAAAGAGCATTTAGTTGGGGGTCTGCTTGCAGCTTTAGAGAGTAGCGTTAGTTCATGATCTCATGGAAGGAAGATGATAAGCTTGCTGCTAGAGAAGTTTGAGAGAGAGCCTGTTATGGGCTTTTTGAAACCCCAAACCCTGCTCCCAGTGACACTTTGCCCATAGGGCCACATCTCTTCCAGAAAGGCCACGTTTAGTCTAATGAAGCCAGTTGACTTCTCAAACAGTTCCATTAACTGGGGATGAAGCATTCAAACTTATGAGCCTATTGGGGAAATTCTCATTCAAACAAGTATGTTCACAGGGTTTTTTTTTTTTTTTTTTTTTTTTTTTTTGGTTTTGGTAATTTTTAACACTGGATTCTGAGAACTTGGGAATCAATAAAATTTTTCAATTGATTCCTGGTAACACTAGTATCTATTCTCTGAGGAGTCAGCTCAGCACATGTTGAAAACTACATTAGCTTTAAAAATAAATTAATACATCAAAACTCAAGAGTATTGAATTAACTTGATTATGACTGATGGCTTAAAGAAGAATTCAGGTCTCTGAGGAGCTTCAATCTGGTGTCTCTGATGCACCAGCATCCAGTCACATGCAAGAACCTCCCAAGGTATTCTCACACTACTTCCCTTAATGAACCTCATAAAAGGCATATGGCAAAGGTAAGAATTTGGCCAAACCTATGTCAAATGCTAATGAAACATCCCTGGATTATCTGTTGCTTCTGATGGATGACACTGGAAGCTAATTTAATTTTGTCACCGTATATGAGTCACACATCATAGTGTGACATATACTCAACAGCATATGATGGTAACTTCATATTGAAACTAAATTTAGTCACATGATAGTCCCTGTTTCCAAGAAAAACAAAAAAAAAATTTCTCTTGAGTTCTACTTCTCTTTCGACTAGTAGATGATTGCTTTCAAAGGTTCTTAGTGCCAACCTCAAACTGGGCTTTAGGATGACAATGATCCAAATTGATTGTGGCTTTATATAGGCTGATATCTTTCACTAAATTATGGAAGCTTTCAATGCAGGCTACAGGGTATATTTAACTCTATTGTATTCTACTGGGCCAAGAAGCACTGAGGTCTCAATAAATCAACATGAGAAATGATGAAAATTTAACTCCCTCTAGACTTAAATAATTTTGCATTGACATTATCAACAAGACCTTATTCTATACTCTATCTTCTCTTTTTGTTATTTTTATCATCTTTGTACCTCTGTTTTCTGGTTCTCCTCTAGTGTAACCGCCATCTTCCTTGTTACCATCGCAAATGTCGTAGGGACCTAGATTTGGAAGTCTGAGTTTTAAAGTTTATTAACCATATGAACTTTAGAAATGTTCTTAAACTCACCAAGTCATGACACAAATTTTTAAAAATCTAAATGATCAAGGTGAACGATCAATATCAGATGCAATTAGGTTATTTTCTTTCTAAATTTAAAACTTTATTATCCTTTTTCTTTACTATTTCCTATCACTGTCCACTCTTAGGCCAAAAGTCATAATATAGTTTTAAAACTTGTCCTTAAGCCTCGCATGAATAAAACAAACAAACAAACAAAAAACTTAAGTGTGAGAAAGTCAATACTACTTCAGTTCTTCCTGGGACCTCATGCTAAAATTATCTACTTAAGGGGTTGATTTGCAGATTCTCTGGGTGATAGACCAAGTTCTATTTTCTGATCTGTTCCTTATCAGTAATGAAATTAACATTTTGGTTCTTTAAAAATATTTTCCATTGTTTTTCAGATATGAAATAGAAAAATACTTCAGTATATATCAAAGATGCTATAATTACTCTAACCATTGTTTCATATTGAATGTTGAATATTCTATCGAGTGGTAGTATGCTAGGTTCTAGTTATTTTATCTTCCCAGAATGAATTATTATTGGGAACTTCATTTAAAAAGACAAAGACATGTTCAGAGTTTCTAAATCAGACCTAAAATTTAGATTACCTGGGAGAGAGGTTATAACAATATCTTTATTTACTGCAAGAAGGTTCCTTTTCATTGAAAGCTTGAGGGAAAGTCAAGCCTTCAGTGTATAATGAAAGTATGCCATAAGAAAAGTATTGATGCTTTGTCTAGAACTATGAGGAGTCTGAGATTTGCCTATTGCAAGCTGATAGCTTAACCTTCTTTGGTCTCCTAGATGCTGGCAGAAAATAGGGGAAGGCATTATTTCAATAAGCAGCAACAGCAAGAATGTCAGAATTGTCTTTGCCCAGTGGATTAAGCCTCAATTTACAAGTGAGGTATGATACAGGAGATCCACTTGATGTCTTCATAAGCAGTGGGTTACATTACAGAAGATCCTGGACTATGGGCCAGAGGTAGACTTCATTTCTATAGAGTTCTAGACTGGTGGATTGACCTTGCAAGAGACAACCTGAAACAAAAGGAATTAGTACTTCCACTTACACAGTGTGTGCAACACAAGCACACCATTGAGACCTTTGTTAAAACAAGAAAGACTATGATATTTTAAGCATGGGCAGTTTAAGAAAAGGCTGAGAAAGAATGGAGAACAGAGAGGGAATTGAATTTTGTGTAGGAGGCTAAAACAACGAGGAGTCATGTTTCCTGACTGAAGAGATGGTTCAGTGGTTAAGAGCACTTGCTGTCCTCACAGAAGACCCTATCTTTTCTCCAGCATCTACAACTATTCATAACTTCAGCTCCAGGAGATTTGATGCCCTCTTCTGGCTCTCGTGAAGCACCTGGAATAAACATGGGACAAATGCATGTAAGCAAGCAGAAACACTCATATACCTAAAACAACAATGAGTAATACATTTAATTAAACTTTATGGATCACGTCTCTGGAGAGTTAACTAGCTGTTAAGAGGGCTAGCTGCTGTTGCAGAAGATCAGTTAAGTTCCCAGCACCGATATCAGATGGCTCATAATTGTCCATGACTATAGACCCAAAAGTTCTGATTCTCTCCTCTGGCCTCTGTGGACCCCAGAATACACATGCAAACACACAGAAAGAAGGTAACTAATGAAAATAATTTTTAAAAAATCATGTTTTTATTCAATACATAGAGTGATGGAGGTGAGAAATTTTGGGCAATTAAATTTAGCTCCTATTATTAAACTTACTAGCAAAAGTTACCATGGAATTGAGGCCAAGGCTAAGTATCTTAAAAGGCCATGACCAGAAATACATACCTCAATAAAAAGGTCTGAGAAATACATGGGTTTATAGCAGTTGCCTGGCAATTCAGTATAACATATGCACCATTCCTGAGAGCTAAATTACATCAGGCAAATTTTCAAATAAAATTTTGAATGGTGGGAAGCAATCAGAAAATGTACAACACCAATATCAATGAAATTATTGTTACCTTGCTAAATTAATGATCTTCAAGAAATTCCAAGGCAGAAGACCAAGACTCATCTTTGTATGTCTCTGTGTCTCTCTGTCTCTGCCTTTCTCTTTCTTTACTTTCCTCTCTCCACCTCTTCTTTCTCAATCCTTCCTCCCTACCCCTCAATATGGCCCAAAGGCACACAAAGACTAATTAAAACAAATTGGCCTTTCCTACATATGACTTTTTTAAAGTTATGACTTAGAAACACATCCACTTCCAGTTTCGCTTCTCTGGTAAGATACTTTTGATCTCTGCCATCTTTACATATTCCTCTCTCTCTACTACCCTGGGACAAAAGCTTTGCAAATGCGCAGTGATACCTACCACCTGAAATATTCCTCTTCAGAAGATGGAGGGGTACTGGGAGGCTGGATAAATTCTCCTATGCTCACAATCTACACCTAGAATATCCATGTGCCTCCTGTAAAGTCTGGGAGAATGCTGGCTTCTAGGGATCTCCTTTGGGTGCCACAAGCCTCTGGTATCTTACACAATGGAAGGTTTTTTCTGATTTGGAAGTTTCTTGGGTATTTCAGACATAGTAAGGTTTCCAGCAGTTACTCTGAAGTCACATAGATTTTAAACATTTTGTCACACATTGTTACATAGTGAGGGAGAGGGAACAGGGACAGACATTAGTCAGCCACCAAAGTCTCATAATGTCTGCACTTTTTCAGCACTCCAAAAAGCTTCAGTTTGTTGGAAACACCCATATAGGCAATATGGGAGATGAATACACAGTTTCACTTGGCTGTCTTTGAATTGTAGATCCTTCAAGTGGACTATCCCTGTGACTTTATAACAAAGTGCAGATTAAAATTTAGTTTGGCTTTGAGTATTATTTTTTAAAGATTTATTTTATTTGTGTGTATGTGCATATGTATGTATGTATACATTTATGTATGCATGTATGTGTGTATGTATGTGTGTGTGTATGTATGCATGTTTATATGTGTGTATGCATGTATGTGTCTGTGTGTCTTTTCTTGTTTGGGGGGTTTCTGCAGAGACCAGAAGAGGGCTTTTCATACCAGAGAACTGGAGCTACAGGTGTTGGTGAGCTGCTTATGGGGGTGCTGAGGGCAGAGCTCTGGTTTCTCCACATGACTGCAAGCATGCTGAGCTTGTGAGGCATTTCCTAACCTGAAATTTGGGTAGCCTTGAAAATTAGAAAAGTAGTTACATAAATAGATAGTGTGTGTAGACTAAGCTTAGTAGTTAAGAAGAAGCAATGAAGGAAAAGTAATTGTGTTACAGTGATGAAAATCTTTGTTCAAAGGTGGACACATTAATATTAATTTATTTTTTCAAATAAAACTATGTTCTTTTAAATACCTTTATATTTTTTATAATTGTTTAGAAAACAACTAAATATGTTTGGTAGGTAACCTTTGACTCTAAGATAAGTTTGGATGGTGCTGTGCTATGGTAATCCCAGCGTGTTGTAGACTGAGGTAGGGAGAGTTTGTTCCCAGCCAGCCTATCTTTCGAAAATAAAAATAGAATAAATATAGAGAAATTATGGTAATTTCCTTGAAGAAAAATTAAATACTCTTAGGAAAGAAAATCTATTTTTGTCTTGGATAGTGTTTCACTGAAGATTTAGAATCATACTCTACCAGAGTTAAGTTGGAAAGAAAAACATGCACATCACTGGTCTGAAATTAAATAGTGAGATGACGAAGTAAGATGATGAATTATGGCCTCATCCTCCTGAACGAAACCTTTGCCCACCTTGCCTGTGCTGCACTGGAATTCCACTTCTGCATGAACGACATTCCTCTTCCTACCAAGAGACTTCCTGTAGCTTGAGAATTACATCACCACAGAAGCAAGTGGAGAATTAACAGCTGCTTTCCATGAGGAAGAACTTAACTCCAACACATCAGCAGTTCTTTGGCTAGTCTTGCATGTCCTGGGATTGACAAAATGAATGAAGACGGAAAGAAGAGTTCTGGCCAAGACACAATAGCTCTTAAAGAGTAAGAGGACAAGAGCTATGACCATGGAGAGTAAGTATGCCTCACACCTGTTATCTGTGTAATGAAGTCTCGTATACCAAAGGCCACAAGGACGAACTACTATCTCTTAGTTTTATGGCTTGACTGGCTCAGCTCTAGACTATTTAATTTAGACAGGGAAGCATCGGAATACATTCATCATGCAAGAAAATGATCTGCTGGGCTGTAAATATCATCCTGGTAAGGGCAGGATGGTCACCTCTCTCTTTGCACCTCCTATTTCTCTTCTTGTGCTTTGTTCTCTGTTTTTGCTCTCCTCTTCTCCCTTCGTACTTGTCGAACATAAAGTGCTAGTAATGCATGTAACCAAAATGATGGGGATTAAACGAGAAAATGATAGCCTGCTTGAATTCTCAGCAGGAATAGAAATGAGACTAAATATATCCTATTTCTCTTCCATCTTTTTCCTTCAGTGGACTTCTTCATCTTCTGTTGCAGTAAATATTAAAAAGTAAATAAAATTCAGTTTATCTTTTTACCAGCCCTGAGGTCTCACTCCGCAGGCCCAACCTTGATACGGAGCCTCAAGCATCTCTGGCACCTAGTCTAAGCTGCAACCATGGCCCAAGTTGTCCGCACAACTCCCTTCCCTGGTTGTTTTCTACCGCCTGCTCTCTGCCTCTGTCCTGTGGTGGTTCTGTACCCCAAAATTCCACAAACACAACTCTATAGCCTGATAGCTTTTCATACAGGTTTATATACTCAAGGCTCTATCCGCAAATTCTCTACACAACAAGACTGCACCAAATAGACAAAGATACAAACTGCTCTTCTATATGAAATACTAGACCTATAAAATCCTTAATATTCATAGCTATTCAATATCAATCAATATCACCTGTGTCTAGCTGGTCCTTGGGGACCTCCATTTTGCCATGACCTCTCCTCTTCCTCCGAACTCTGGTCTTCTGACCTCTGAGACCTCCCTTCTCTCCACCTCCCTTGCCTGCTCAGTCACTGGCTTTCCTTTATTTTACTAATTAAAATGGGAAGGTTCAGATAGTTTGCTCTTGAGTACTTGATTGGGCATTCCTTCTTGGGGAAGTGGAATTAACATTAAAATACAAACAGCTTCAAGACAATCTACAATCTTTCTTTACAGTAACAGTGAAGTATAATTTCTTTCTTTCTTTTTTTTTTTTTTATCAGGGAAAATTCAAATAAAAATGTAATTTTGGGAACCCAGTTTCTAGAATTCCATTCTGGTTGTTACTAGCTGTGTATACTTAGATTACCTACTCAGCATGCAGAGCCTTCAGGTGGAGTATTCACTTCATCAGCCAGTGAAAGTAACAGAAAGAAATTCTTTACTGTGTAGGGTTTTACAGAAAAAAAGCATTGCATGCCAATTTTTACTTTCATAGTCATAACAGTTTCTATTATAATTTTACTTTCTATTCTGTGTTTTTATTGTCATTTAAACATGAATCTGGATTATTTTTGATAACTTTCTGCACCTTAATTGGTAAACATATTTTGAAGGTTGGAAGATAGCTTTACAAATGTCACATCCTTTAGAATTAAGGGGAGAAAAAACTATTTATTTTAAAACTGACACGATACAGTCACATTTCTTCCCTAAAACAAATGTCTGTATTTTATAAATAAATGTGAAAAATCTTCTGTTGTCTTGTTACTATAACAATCGGATAAACTAGAGTGTGCATCAGGAAACAGACAGGCCATAAACATGTTCCATGTTTTCAAAGATGACAAGCTTAAATGTGAAGGCTGTGGATGAGACAAAACAAGGGGGACTGAGCAGCGATTAAGATGGAAGGACTAGGAAACATTTGGATTTGATTCCACGATGGCTCTATTCCACCCACATTTGGTGCCGTGTACAGCCCTAAGCAAGCAATCTCCTCTCTTCATACGGCCTTCTTTGAACTTTTATGCTATAGGCCACATATTTTTAAGGCATTGGATTTCAGAGCCATTAGTCATTTCATTTTTCATTAGATATTTCAAAAATGAGAGGAGAAACCAACAGGTTTAGACGGGATGCTCCCAACAGTCCTTAGATGTGTCAGAACATGACACAGCAGTAAGAGGTGTTCTGTTGGCAGGATGTGTATTCATGATGTAACTCTGATCAGGAAACATGCTTTTGCACAACATTCCACATGGCACCTGCACAGAAAGTACTGACATTTAGAATCGCAAACATGTCTGTCTATTAGGAAATGGAGAGATCCGGTAACGGGCTTAGCACTGGAGATACAAATCCCCCTGGTTAATCTTTATAGACTCTTCACTTGTACCTTATTTTAAAAAAAGGACTTATTTAGCTGAAGAGATGGCTCAGTGGTTAAAATCACTGACTGCTCTTCCCCAGGTCCTGAGTTCCAAGCAACCACATGATGGCTCACAACAATCTGTAATGGGATCCTCTTCTAGTATGTCTGTAGATAGCTATAGGGTACTAATATACACAAAAAGTAAATAAATATTAAAAAATTATTGTTATGTGGTATGTGTGTGAGTAATATATGTGTTGCGGTGCTCTCAGAGACAAGAGGCACTAGATCCTACAAAGCTTGAGTTACTGATCTTTGGAAGCTGAGGGATAAAGAGAACTGAACTAGTCCTGTGCAAGAGCATCCAACACTTTAGCCACCGAGCTCAGTTTTCAGCCCCTGTACTTTATTCATGAGTGTAGCTTTGTTTTGGGTTAGATGAGCATATGGATATCATTTTAGTAATCCTCTATTCTTATCCCCAGCATTACTGAAGCCTCTTATTTCTGATAAAAATACTAACTAACCTGGCTTCCCACAGAAGGCCACAATGTAAGGAAAGACACTAACCTGAGTTCTTTAAGTTTGCATATGGAAAACAAGCCCTGCTGCTAATATAAAAGGATTCTTTTTTTTTTTTAATCCAAGAATAAAGAAGATTCAAACACAGAAAGACAGGCCATGACTCCAACAGGGATTTAAATCTCTAAATTTCACAAATGTTAAGGAAAACGTTGCTTAAGAAAACTGAACTGTTGCCAAAGTTACTGTTTCAGAATATTTTAAAAACAGCACAGTTCCATTACAAAAGTAACTATTGATTTCTCTTTGAAAATTTATTAGCTATCTGAAAATAATTGAGTCATCCATAACACATACAAGCATATTATTCTAACTTAAAGATTAAGGTCATCTTTAAGTGAACTGTAACAATTAGGGGTAAATAACATTCAATATTCTTAGTATTGACCAACCAAAACCATTTATCATACATTAAATTATCCATCAGCCCTGTTGGAAGTGACTAGTTATATTCTAATACATATGCAAGTCTATTATTGGTAGAAAGAATTGATCAAATGTGATGAACATCAACATGATAAAATGTCTAGAATTGATCATCTGTTATATTTAGGCAAGGACTGACTTGTGTTTGGGGATTATAAGCATGTGTGTGTGTGTGTGTGTATGTGTGTGTGTGTGTGTGTGTGTGTGTGTGTGTGTGTGTGTGTGTTTGGATATGAATTAACTCCGTAAGAAAAAGACTATACACAATATAAATTATAAGATATTTAGTTTACTATTTTTCTTTGTGTTTTGTCTACTATGTTTTTGTTTGTTTTTAGATTGATCAGCCAAATGATTAGACACATTTATGACCTTCCACTTTTCTAAATAATGTAGTAAAATTTTTGCAACTTTTTTCACCTCCATCTATTTGTTGATTATCCAAATAAATTACTGTTTTTAGGATTTTATTCTGCTTGTGAAACTGTATCCTTGACCATCTTCCTCATCCAAGTTCATACCATAAATGATGCAGTGAATGACACAATTTCTCCGGTTCACATTAAATCGATAGCTTTCTTTTCCTTATATTAGTGCAGTCTGCCAGTTATGAAAAGTGCAAATGGCGTGCTTCTGATTAGAAATGGGCATGACAGGTCACTTGGAAACTTATTGATAATGCGAAAGACATGCTTTTTAATTAAAATACAGGGCTGGCTTAGCTAGACAGACACTCATTTCTCCCTAGACATCACACTTACTCAGTCATGTATTTGCTTATTTATGTAATTTAAAAAGAATAGTGAGAAATCGGGGTAATGTACGAAAGGCATGTTCCAGAGAAATGAGGTATGGTCTGCTCAGGGCAGGGAACAGTGGTACTCAGTGGGACGCTGTGTATGGGTCTGCTGTGCCTTTCCAACTGATTTCTGTGCAGTTTCTTTATTACTGCATTGTTTTAAGCAACATCGGTTCCCCCTACTTTCACCCACTTTATTTCACAGCGTTACTGCTTAGGCAAGAAATTCTCAATCCCAGTTGCACAATATTCCCTGGGTTATTGTGATCTCGAAGGACGTTGTGAAATTCTCCCAGCTAAATTAACTGCAATGTAATTTTTTTTCTTTTCTTTTCAAAGCATCTTGCGTACCGTAAAATGCACCTAAGAGGAGTCTGGGTGAACAAAGAGGGAGGGAGTGAATCCAGAGAAAGATTACAGGCTGTCAGAAAGGCAGGGCTGTAGGGCTGGCAATAACTTCTGCTTTCGTCCCACAGACATTTGCGGCCGAGGGCATGAGATGAAAAGCCGGGCATCCTCTCTATAATTTAGATTGCCACAGCATTCCATGCCGGCCACATGCTTCGGTCACACAGAGCTTACAAGCCCTTTTGTTCATTCAGAAGAGTGTCCAAAAGGTTTCTCATCTGCATACCTCTCCTCTCGCTGCGAGCAAATTCGGATTCCTCTCAGGGAAGTGGAGACTTAGCGTCTGACTTTCTGTTTGCTTTCGCTTGTTGATTTGTTGGCTTTAGGATATAATCTCTGACTCTGAGCCATCTCCTTTCATGGTTAGAAGAGACTCTGGTTTTAATTCGTCTTTTCCAACGGTATGTTCTGGATATATAACGGAAGACTCTCCTCACCCCTAAACTGGGGCAGCACCTCTCTCATAGAGCTATTGACAGAAAGGCTTTTAAATACCCTGACAGTTTGCTTTTCAACTGGAAGTGACACCATACAGAACTCAGCCCCTGATCTTCCCTAACCAGAATACAGCCATTGCCACTGGTATGTCTGCTTGCCTTTGCTACCCAGCCACTGCACCAGCTTCTCTTCTCTGTTTTCACTGGATGCCCCAGGCTATTCAGAAGCAGGATTTTCTACTTGTCCTATCTCACCACATAGCTCACCATCTCTCTTTGTTTTCATATTTTAAAAAAATAGGAAATGCCCTGTATAGTCATTTAATTCAATGTGTCTACTTTTGTGTTTGATAGAAATGAGAGTAAAATTTCCTCGCATTAATTTGCAGAAACAGCTGGTGAATGAGGTAAGATAAAATATCATTTGTTAGGCTAGATTTACTCTCCAGCCTTTTGTATTTCCCCTACTCCATATTTCTGCCAAAGGCCTGTCTGAGTGTTAGGATTAAATGGTGCTGGGGTTTTCTGTAGTCATTGCACTTCATAGTTAACATAATCAAATTTGAAGTTGATTTTCACACATTTGGGAGGTGTGTGTGTGTGTGTGTGTGTGTGTGAGTGTGTGTGTGTGTGAGTGTGAGTGTGTGTATGTGTGTGTGAGTGTATGTGTGTGTCTATGTGAGTGTGTTTGTGTGTGTGTGTGAGTGTGAGTGTGTGTGTGTGTGAGTGTATGTGTGTGTGTCTATGTGAGTGTGTGTGTGTGTGAGTGTATGTGTGTGTGTCTACGTGAGTGTGTGTGTGTGTGTGTGTGTGTGTATGTCGGTGTGTGTGTGCCTGTGCATGCTTGTGCGATTTCCCACTGTATGGGTATTTAAGTCAGAGATTCTAAGGGCTGATCTCAGGTTGTCAAGCTTGGCAATTCGTTCTCTTGTTCTCTGAACCATCTTGGTGGTTTGAATGAGAAGGACCCTCGGAGGTTCATATATTTCAATGTTTCTTGGTTGGTGAAAATGTTCAGGAAGATTTAGGAGTATCACTAGAGGATGAGCCTTGAGATTTCAAAGCCTAGGCCAGGCCCAGTCTTGCTTTCTTTTCGACCTCCTCTGTGTGGATCAGGGTGTAAGAACTTAACTACTGCTTTAGCACCATCCTTGCCTACATGCTGTCCTTCTCCCTACCTACAGTTTCAAACTTAACTGAAACTGTAATAAGGACTCAGTTAAATGGTTTCCTTTGTGAGTAACCTTGGATGTGGTGCCTCTTCCCAGCCATAGAACAGTAACTCAAACAGCTGTCTTGATGTCCCTTGGAATTTCCTTGATGGTTACCTAGAACAGGAGCAGTACCATTTGTGGTTTTACACCACAGCCAAGAACTGTGTATCCTCAAGATGTAAATGAAGCCGACAAACCCATTTGAATTTCCAACAAGCCAGGAAAAAAATTAGTAAGACGAGCAAGAAGGAGGAGTTATATGACTTCCTTGTCTGTCTCTAGTGGCTTTCTGTATGTGATTGTGATTTGTAAAAGAATGTAGAATAATGATTTTTAAGGAACATAGAGTATACTCAAACAGCAGGTGTGGCCTGATAAGGTTTGAGTTAGAGTTATATATGAAAGTACTATTAAGTCTCAAAAATCTTTCTATGTCTCTATGCTTTATGCCATGGTTGGAGGGAGAGACATTCTCTAGGTCTTGGTTGGAGTGAGAACAGCTTGTAATTATGCTCTATCAAAACTGCTGTTGCCCTCATCTCAATACACCCTTCCAGAGACTGACACTAAGACAATCTAAGAAAAGACACCTTATATAGTACACAAAAATCACTTCAGGAATAGCAGAAAATGACCTCAGCAAGCCAACTCCCTCTCAAAGTATTCTGATTTGTCTCCCCAGGCACAATGATAGAGCACACACACAATAAAATCAAGTCAAAAGTCACAGCAGCCATTTTCATAACCCATGACATATAAACCATAATACACAAGGCATATACCCAGATATATAAATTTGAATGATGAGGAATAATGAGAAAAGACTCACCAACTGTTGGAAATAATGCCAAGCTTTTCCAAGAGCTCTGATGAGACTTGGGTACATTTTTCAGATATATTTTATGAACTGAACTATTATGATGTTTAATTTTGTCTTTGGTTTTATAATGAATGGTCATGTCAGCACATAATGTCAAATATCGGAAAAATATTTATTGGACTTAATATTTGACTAGAAGGAAAAGCAAATAATATGTTTTGAAAGATACATCATATTGCTACTCATTCTGTAATAGAATTTACTTATCCATACCCATGTTAATTTCCTCTTCTGGATTTCAGTTTTCTCTACCTAATATTAAGTATCATCTCTTGCTGTTAGATTATGTGGTATGGCAAAACATGAGATACATCCTCAAGAGTTGAGGTTTGATTCTACCCAAGGTTTTGATAAGTTGCTTGACTTCTTTTAGAACCATTATATGTCAAACATATTCATATTTTGTGTGGCTCTAAAAATGGTCGCACCATCCAACTTATTATTCCATTCCACTTCATGACAAGTCAGTGATGGTAAGACATGCTGGATACATGTTCCTAGCTAATCATCTTCTCAAGAAATATTTGAATGTGATTGGCTCTAATTTTAATAGTGGTCTGGAAGAGTTAAGAGAAGATCTAATGAATGAAAACAGTAGCACCTGTAAGGACACATTTGTGTGTGTGTGTGCGCGCGCATGTTTGTAAAACGTGTTATGTGCTATATAGACTGTGAGTCCCTGTGTTTTCTTTCCTGAGCCCCTCTGCTAACTGAGAAAATGTTGCAGTGACTAACCTTCTACACCTGCAGAGAAACGAAAATTTGTCCAAGTTATTTATTTTTAACTATTTTGGTTAACATGTACGTTAATTTAAAAGTATAACTCAATCCACAATCTTTCTTCCAATTCAGAAGCTCACTTAATATAGACATTTTATTGCAGCTTTAATTTGTCTTTAAGCCCAATTAGAAAATGTTACATAACCATGCTGTGACCATTGCTAATGCTCTAATCAATATCAAATTTTTACAGGAACTTAATGGCCAGGACAGAAATACTGTTCTAGAATCACTCTCAGAAAAGGAAGCCAAGGCTATCGTTTACTTTTTTCTACCTTGTGTGTTTAAGCACTTATCATGCTATTGATCCACTCCAAGTGGCCTCTAGTGGAAAGGAAAATTGACATTTGCCAGAATGCAAGCTCTTAACAGCAAAAACTGTCTGAATGATTCACTGCTGTCTCACTGATTCAGTTATGACTAAAACAGAACCAAGCACACAGCAGATATTCAACACATTGTTGGAATCCCTAATTTTGAGCCACTGTGTATTGGAACCCAAATCTCAGTACTACTACTCACCTAAGAGAAGTTTGAATGGAATTCAAAAGAGTATTGTGAAAGGAAGTCTTCAGCCTGGAGGCTTTTCCCAGTGTTGCTACAAAGTTAGTTCATGATCTAAAAAGCTACCCCACCTTCTTCTCTGAAGACTGTTCTCTCTGTAAAATTACACAGACATGACTTGGTTTAATAACTTGTTCTCAATGTTAGCTTGCCATCAGTTTATAACTTCATTTTTTCTTACTGCAATTAATGTCTTCATCTTGTGGTCGTGGGAGGAGAAACATGAGATACAAGCCATATATAGCAGAAAGATGACTGCATACTCTTTGGATGGAGTGTTTGAAGGTTTGGCATAGTCAACTGGAGTCCCAGCAGATTAACTCTGCCTCTGATTAGCGCACTGACTCACCACACGAATAACCACACATCAGATATTTGTCTTGGGCCAACTCTGGTTGACTCATAATCTATGGTTTAACATGAAGATCTGAGCTCCCTTTGATCTTCTTCTTGTGAACATTTTAAAGAAGATAATACCCTGTTACCCAGCAAAGCCAACCTGACTGCCACCCAGGATGGACACAATTCCATTATTCAGATTCGTAGGAGAAGAGGTATAAGAGGAAGAAGGTTAGAAATATTTCTGTTGAGTTTGTGATGAGTCTTGCAGAAGCTAACAGAAGGTTTTATAAATTGTCCATCTTTGAAGAAATGTACCTGCAAGCATGATATGGATGTTAATAAATAGTCGTCATCCTCAAGACATTCATCAAAACTAAGTGTCAGTGACCAATGACTTGTATAGTTACTTTTCATATGTGTGTGTATGTGTGTGTTGTGTATGTGTATTGTGTGTGTGTTGGGTATGTGTATATTGTGTGTGTGTTGTGTGTATGTGTTGGGTGTGTGTGTTGGGTATATGTATATGTAGGTGTGTGTGGTAGGTATATGTATAGCAGGTGGGTCTGTGTATGAGTATGTGTGTGTATGTGTGTGTGTGTGTGTGTGTGTGTGTGTGTGTACAGGTACATTTGGTAGGTACATGCATGTTTATTCATGCTGTTCACATGAAGGCCAGAGGTCAGCATGTCCTCTATCCCTCTTACTCGCCCCTTTATTTCTTTCTGTAGGGTCTGTCAGTGAATCTTGAGTTCACTTATTTAGTCACACTGGCTGGCCAGAGAAACTCCTGAGGTTTCTTGTCCCTGACCCACAGGGCTGAAATTATAGGTTCTTAACTATGCTCAACATTTTAATGCAGGAGGTGAGGATATATGTTCAGGTCTTGTGCAACAGCCCTTTGACCCATTTCCCCAGTTTTTCACACATGTGTTTGTGTGGACATAGATAATTAACTATAGAAGCAGAAGTTGAATGGAGTTTGAGGTGGAAAGGGAAAGTCTCAGAAAGCCTGGGAAGAAAAGCCAGACTTGGTGATAAGCACAGCAAACAGTTGTCTATGCTTGTCACGTCTCAGGTGACCTTTCAGTCTTGTCCATATGTATGTCAGAGTGATTGGGATTCTTAGATATTGGCAGGGTTTAACCTCAGTCACTACATTGGATTTATGGTCTACAAGGACTACCAAGGAACTCACTAGGAGTTGTGACATTCTGCTAGCACCAGTCATGGGGACAGCAGTCCTTTCCTAAGTGGGATTGGGAAAGAGAACTTCTTAGTCTATGGTGCACATCAAGTAGCAAGTAATTCGTGAGGATATATGGGCAGAATATGGCCAAATTTTTATGAGATAGGATTACTTTAGCATAAGGATACTGTTGAGTGTTTCATAGGAATGCCTATATCAGAAGGAGTTTAAGGATAACTTTCTATAACATACTAGTTTGGGGGGGCAGATACTATGTCCTCTAATCCCTCTGCTCATTAGCTATAGTGCCTGTAGTTGAAAGTAGTATAAATTTATTGTTATGTAACAAATATAGCCACACTGCACTGTCAAATTAAAAGTATCAAGTATACATAAAGTAAGAAAACAATAGTAATCTTTTAATATTAATGCCACATTTAAGAGCATCTGATATAATAGGCTCAGTAGAGGACTATAGTTTGGCCTTATCCATCAAACTGCTCCTCATTTACATAAGCACTAATGCCATTTTCAACAATAAGCATATAAAAACAACACCATTGTGTGTCCCAGATCTATACATTATTATTAAGAATGACAATAAGTAACAAAAATCTTCCTTAGGCTCAGGATTTAAATATGTATTACACTGAATGAATATTACTGTGATTGTTCATATATTTTTATTAAGCTATATAAGCCATAAATCCTAGAATTCATTTTTTTGAAAATCAAATCTGTTGCTAATTTGAGCTAGAGGTATAAGGATGTGAAGATCAAAGCAACGCTTAGGGAGCTGGCTACAAGCACAGCTCTCCACTTAATAAAGTTGAAGATGAAGAACGTGATGTGCAATGACTCGTGTTCTCTGTGTATGTCAATCACATGTGGAAATAGGTAGGTTTTTCTATGGGGAAAATGCATGTGTTTTGTGAAAAGAAGGATACAACTGTAATCACCTTCTCTTTCAGCCACTGAGCCATTTGCTTTTAGTAGACTCTGCCCTTGAATCATAGCAAGCACTGCACTTTCTGTACACCGTGACAGATCACAGCAATGCAGGGAATTAAAAGTCAGGGCGATGTGTCAGTGATAAAGCAGCTCATATAATAAGCCAATGAAAAGTGAAAAATAAATTCTGTTTTGTTTTTTTCAAAAACTATCATAGAGCATGACTTGTATTCCCAAATTCATTCTTGAATTTACAAATACATTTATATACATGGAAATACCTGTAAATAATATATAAGGCCTTCACTTTTATAGGTTTCTTCCTTTCTTCTTCCTCTCCCGCCCTGATTCACTCCTCCCTTTCTTCTTTGCTTCTGCCCCTTCCTTCCTGTATTGTTATGAGAATATATAGAATGTATTATCTTAAAAAAATCCTACTATCCAATTTTTTGCAAACATAAGTATGATTGATGGTTTGTATATGCTTGACCCAGGGAGCGGCACTATTTGGAAGTGTAGCACTGTTGGAGTAAGTGGGGCCTTGTTGGAGTAGGTGTGTCACTGTGGGCATGAGCTTTAAGACCTCTTGCTAGATGGAAGCTAGTCTTCTAGCAACAATCAGAAGATGTAGAACACTCAGCTCTCCCTCCACCATGTCTATCTGAATTCTACCATACTTCTACCTTGATGATATAAGACTGGACTTCTGAACCTGTAAGCCAGTCCCAATTAAATGTTGTTCCTTATAAGAGTTGCCTTTGTCCTGGTGCACAGCTGTAAAACTCTAAGTAAGACCATAAGTTAGGTGTATAAATGGTAGAACTGCAGGATTTATTGATACTGCAGAACCAAAAGCTCTTGCACTAATATTTCACTTATCCTTTTCTCATGACCACCAGACTATTTTCTACTTTTGAGAGTCTGAAATTTAGATTCCTAAAATGTATATAATATGTTTTTTTTACCCATTTCTGTGTTATTTCCCTGAGTAGAATGTCTCACTCACATTACTGCAAGCAGTAGGATTTATTAAATGTTTGGGCATAATTATATTTTACTTTGTGCTTGTGCACATTTTCTCTATCCACTCATCTGTCATTGGACACTAAGATCATTCCCATAGTTTGGTCACTATGAACGATGATGCTGTAGATACAGAAGTACAGATAACTCTTTGCGTTACTGAATCCATTTCTTTTGGATATGATAGTCATACTTTTTAATTTATTGTAGTTATTATTTGCTGTAGATATTAGAGAAAGCAAATCCTTCTTCCCCCTCCTCTGTCCTTTCTACTTTTACTTCTTTTTTTCTTTTAAATTTTTCTTCTGTTTCTTTACAGGCTCATTTAGAAGACAAATGCAGTTGTACAACAAAGTAGCTCATGAGAAACCAAAAGTAATGAAATTCTAAATCTCCTTGGAGTTCAATGAAATTTATATAAATCAATCTTCTTAATAAATAAAGGATGCTACAAACAAGAAACATTATGTGGCTGAATTGACATTTACATTTGTGTCAATAGTAATTAATATGCAGAAATTAAAAAGACATGCTACATTTATCATTGTCAACTCGGGAAGGTAGAATAAAAAGTAAAGTTAATCATCTCTTTCTTTAATTTATAACATAAAGAAAGACAACCTATTTCTTCTTCTTTGTTTTTGCTTCAACATCTTTTCACTTGATTATTATGTATTGTAGATATCTGGATTAGAATCTTTTCATAAATGTGAAGTTTCAAAATATTACTTTTATGATTCAAATATGCATTAGAATCAATTAAGTAGAGTTATTTTTTTGTTAAAATATACAAGTGGAAAAATATATGCACAAACACAGATTGGTGTCATCTCATTCATTACTTTATCAAATCATACATTCAATTTATCTTCACTAACACTTTCTAAACTCAGCTATTTCATCATTTTATGATTGATGCCTTTGTAATAAACGCAGTGAGTTTTTATTTGCCTTCTTATCTACAGTTGTTTTCTGTGAACGTTGACTGATTTTATTTAGTAATCCAAGGGTAACCTTTTAAAAATATCTCTCAGAGATACCGAGTTTTTGTATGTTTGGGTGAAAGTAATATTATATAAAATGAGAAGCTGGAAAAAATATGAAAATAAAAGCAAAAACTATTGTCTTCTTTTATTGGTACCAAATTTATAATTATCAATTAAATACTTACAAGAAAAAGTCAATGTGTAATTTTATGTAAATAGTTCTAAATATGATCTTATAATCTTACTTTGAATTCGGGGTTATCACCCTCAGTTTAGTTCGTTCTCTTGCTGCTTTTGTTTTTTTTTTTTTTTATATATCTTGACTGTTTTGAATAAGAAAATGAGCTTAGGTTCTTAGGTTCTTGGTGCTTAGAGCTTCTTGTAATTATAAAGTATCAGAGTTAACATGTTTTATACATATGTGTTTCCAAAATGATTTCTTAAATGGCTGTATTGTTATAAGCCTCACATACTGGCTCAAAGTTAATAATCAGATTAACTAGATTAATTATCTAGATTAACAGATTAATTATTTAGAATTTTTTTCCTATTTACCAGCGATTAACTCACTAGATAATGAAGACTAATTACTCTCAACTGCATGCTTCAATATTTACTATAGCATTGGTCTAAACTGGGTTTTCTTAAAACTCACAGGTTAGAGTAGCAGTTCTCTCGTTTTGACTGTATTTGGAGACAGGATCTTTAAAACGGCAGCTCAAGAAGCCAGTCAAAGCACTCTGATGTGACTGTGCCCTTAATTGGAAGAGAGCTGTGTTTACACAGTAGGGGACATCGTGTGGTCATGTCACAAAGGCAGACATCTAAGATTCCTTGACCTTAGTTTATTTCCTCGAGAGTTGCAAGAACTTGAGTTTCATTGTTTAATATATTAGTGGATGGTCGGTTGTTCTGACCACTTTAGGTAACTGAGCGCTGACTGACTAACCCCCAGACCTAAGCGAATAAACTTTTCTGCCCGCATGGCACCTCTTTCCATATCAATAACCACTGCAACAGGAAGTTGAAATGTTGAGTTCAATGGATTTTGGTAATTATATAGAGTAGTTTGAACTTTTTTAGTCAAAACTGTTTTTCACAAATCTTCGTAGTGTGATCTAACACAATTTAATCCTAGTATCACCCAGCCATTGATTTGTCCTCTGTAGCAGCATGTTCCGTTTCTAGCTATTATGCACATGCATAGCGCCGGGAGCTCATGTGCAGCCACACAATACGTTGATCAGGTGTATTCATTGATCAGTTGTACTTCATTTGCACTTTTATAGAACTGAAACTTCACCCGTGCCCTATGTAATGCGCTACGTTTTAATTTCTGAATAATATTCTGTAGTGAAACTTTGGTACATTTGTTCATCCATTCATCCATGCATGGGAATTTCAGTTGCTTTAGGTTTAGGCAAAGAAGGTTTATACAGAGGATTTTACATAAGGATATGTTTTCAGATATGTTGAAATGGCTAGAAGTGGACTTCCTGCTTTGGTGGAAATACACATTGCTTTGCTTGCCTATAATCGCTGATGAGATTTTTGGCTTTCTTACAGCCTCACTGGTGCAGCCTGCAAATATCAGCCAAGTAGTAGTCTGCAGCAATATTGGCTTGTGATTTTCCTTTGCATTTCTCTGGTAATTTGTTTACTGAGATCCATTAGATATGCTTATTGATGTAGAGTTTTCTTTTTACAAGATTCTGTTCAAATTCATTGACCATTTTTTAATTGATTGCTTAATCTTATCATTACTTAATATCAACAAATCTATATAATTGTGGAGACAAAAGCCTTTTGTTGAGTTTTGCAAAAAATATTTTTTATTCTGAAAGTTGCCTTAACAGTCTGTTAATTATAGTTTTCAGAAAAAAAATCTTTGTAATTTTATTGAGATGAATTGCAACATCAAATTCATCAAATTTTCTTAATGGTTGTCACAACATTTTTTAAAATTTTTATTCAGATAGTAAATCTTTTACCTTAATATGTGTTAGTTTTCTAGCCATAAGAGCCAGAAATTATGAAGATTTACAATAATTCAAGTTGCAAGAATCTTCCTTAACTCCTGTTAGATTAACTTATTAGCTATTTTAATACCACCTACTCATGATCAAACTCATGTTTCTTGATCCGTATCACTAAAGAGATACATAATTTTCTATTAACCTATGTATATACGTATACCCTAGTAGACATACATTTCTATTATTTATAATAACAAAAATAATGTGATTTGAATATGAAATGTTTCCCACAAGCTCATGTGTGTGAACATTTGGTCTCCAGCTATAAATGCTGTTTGGAAAGGTGGTTGAATCTTCAAAGTGGGGACAGGGATTTTATAAATGGGTCAAGAAGAGCAAACTTTTGTCATTTACAGAGTAACATCACTTCTGGCCCAACCTTTTTACTCCCTGGCTCATCCATTATGTAAGAAGTACTGCCATGTGCAAGTTCAACTACCATCCCTGGCCATATGCTCTTGGACTATGAGCCTTAATAAATCTTTTCTTTAAAACTTGCTTTGGTCGGGGATTATGTCTAACGAATGACACAAGTAACTAAAAGAGAAAATTCGTAGAAGATGTAGAGGTACTTCTCTGATAAACCTGCCTGTGTGGTTTTTAAGGCCTTAAAGATGATTTGTGGGAAGGACTCAGAATTATTTGGAGCTGTTAAGCCTCGGAACGCCACATGCAGCGTATTCAGACCACTTTGTTAGGAGTTTAGAAGTGCAGAACATATATAAATGTACAGACAGTGACTCTCATAAGCTATTAACACTTCATATGGGACTGGGCACCTGGCCTCAGATACTAAAGAATGGCAAACATTTTGGCTATATTTTACTAATTACCTGAAATTTTAAATGAGCTTAGATTTTAATGTAATGTAGTAATTTGTTCAGGGAAAAGAATTTCAAAGCAGCATCCAGGATGAGGCATGGTTGTTGCTTGTTACTCTTATCTAGGTTTACAGTGAGAGTTCTGAGCAGAGAATGAAGCAGAAAGATGTGAAATGTGCCAGTTTTGTGAGAATAGGAACACAAAACTATTAAAGGTGAATATACTGTGGATGTTGTCAAAGTTGTTGTAGTTAGGAAAGAAAAGAGAAAACCGTTAAAGAGAAACCAAGCCTTTCCAGTAAAACAGAAGAGAGGATGCTTTGAAGACTTAATCCCCTCCTTGGGAGTATCTACAGGAATAGCCTAAAAACTCATTTGAAAAAGTTCTGTTTACAATGAAGCCTCTTACAAGGAAGAAATGTATGAACTTCTTGCTTAAACAGACATAACTAGTTCAAATGGAATTACACTAAGTCTATCTGGACCCACTAACAACTGATTTTGAAATTGTATTACATAGTGAGAGTTCTGGTTTCTTTGAAAACAGAAATATTATGGGAATGTGTTTCCATTTTAACCCCAGGTGTGGGATTTGGGGCCGTTTCATATTGTCCACAAAACTGACTATAATTTGACCTGTGCTCTAGTAAGGCCATGAGTTTGACAGTGGCAGATGTTTTCTGTGAGTGTGTGATGTTTGGAATTCTTCAGAGGGTATATAAACTTCAGGACCTTGAGAGGCAAGTTTATCATTGGTGTGGGTTTTGGTTGGTTGGTGGTTGGATACTGTTGGTTGATATTTGTTAAGAAGTTCTGCACAAAGAAACAACAACAAGAAGAAATTAGATATCCTGGTGTTGAAGATCAAACTTGCTTCAAGAACTTGATGCCTCTAATCAGCAGGAAGTAGTCACACCCTTTCCCCCTCTATCCTTGTTTCTCTCCTATCTAGTTTTGGGGGACTGAGGAGGTGGTATTCTATTTGCCAAAAAGAACCTACAAAGTACTCAAAAGTCTAGCTATAGTATTTGTTTGATCAGAGTTTGGTATTTTTTAAAGACTTCTTATGTGATTGTACTTCTATGTGTGTATTGATTCCTTAGTTAGAATTTTTCAGTTTTTTTTAATGCATGTTTTCCCTTTTCAGTGTGTCTACATTAAAACAATTATTAGAAGATTGGAGATATGGTTAAGATATACAGTGCTTAAGATAATACTCTGTTCTTGCAGAGGACCTAGTTCTGGTCTCAGTATCCACATCGAGCTCCTAACTACCTGTAACATCAGCTACAGGGTTTCTAAACCCCTCTTCTAGTTTCTATGGGCACTTCAACACACATCTACACATAAAAATAAATTATTAAAGATAAAAATGTATCTCAAAAGAAACCCTCTATCCAGCTCTGGAATTTGGGTGAAGTGGTGTGAAATCACAGCTTCTGTCTCACATGTTTTTAGTACTTTTCAAACCAACTTGGTTTTGTCTTTCTATCCCCTTTCACTGACAATATTTTTTAGCCTCTGCTTCCAAATTCGAGTTCTTTTATAAAAGTTACTTCTCCTGCTCTACATCCCTACTGCAATATCAAATATATGTCTTAAGGTATTGTTAGTCTCCCTTTTCACTCTTTTATCTTATGCCATTGTTATAAACACAAAATTTATACATATAAAGATTTTGAGGGATGATTTTTTTCCTCTACTTTATCCACTACTCAAATTTTTAGAACTATTCTGGAAAGTGATTTAGATATTTAAGTTCCATTTTTCAAAAACATGCCTTGCCTGGGTGATTGGAATGTTATGTCTCTTATCTCAGACTCTAGTAGATTATCGGGATGAATTATAGCTATAGATTATCTACAGATGTGTATGATCTACTCTTTTGTGGTAAAGAAAAGTGAGATCCAACCTGGACCTCATAAAGCCTGTCTTTGGGGAGATGGAACAATTTGCTTCTTTTTTCTTTCAATCTCCTTTTCAAATGTTTGAGTGTTTCTGACATTTAGATAAGATACAGCCCAGATGCTAGTTTCTAGTATAATTACAGGATCTGGGCCTTCACTATTTTAGGCATCATCTTTTTCTTGGTTCAATGTTGTTATCTTACCTTTGAGACTTTGAGTCTTAGCTAATAGACACAAAGCCTCCTTCTCTTGTGTACCCAGGACCAATGTTTGCCACTATTCTATTCTATTCTATTGGGTTCTTTGTAGATACTCAGCTCTCAAAGTGTTTTCTGGTAACGAAGCAGCATGTAAAAATACTGCACTGTTATCCACACTGACCAGCTTCTTGTACTATCTGAAGTTTCTAAGGACCATGGTCTTGTACCAAATATAAAAAAGATAAGATGCTAAAGTGAGGGAGAAAGATCATGATTATAAAGACCAGAGGCCATTCTGTTCAGGTTTCTGCTTAAAACATTTAGGTTTGTAAGTCAATGATCATAAAGTGGAGCAAGACATGCCTTTCCCTTTTAATTGTTTAAAAGTTGTGTACAAGGTCGTATATTCTTAGAGCCAGACTATTACCACAATTATATCCATCTACCTTATAATTAGCATTTCTCTTCTAATTGTAATAGCAGAGAGCCTTAGTGCCACTTTCCCTTTTTATGACCCTGTTGACATTGGAATTGCAATACAAATGTCATCTTGTATCATCATTGGTCTGTTTCTCCGTGGCAATCCCACACTGCATCGTGTCTTGAACTTTGTGATTCCCAAGGCAAAGGCCCTTGGGGAAATGATGTCTTGGGTAATACTGTTGAATCATCCTCTTCTCCCTGCATAAGTAAAGGCTCTCTGAATAAAGTAGAACATTACCTCATGGCATCATTGCCTGTGTTAATAAAAATCACATGTCTCAATCTGTAAGACAAAAAGACAAACAGCCAGTTTGTTCAGATAGTATCCTGCTTGTGTCTGCTTCTAGGCTCCTGTTCACAGCAGAGTATACACACTAGTGTTGAGAATGGCAGGGTTGATGCAGGGTGAGAACTCAGCACAATAACCAGAAGACCGACCGTGGAGCTGGGTTAAACACAGAGAGGAGGGGGCTGTTCTCAAGGACTAGGAAAGGACTTCGTCCTAGGCAGTCGGGGATCAGTTTAGCACTTACAAGGAATAAAACTCACTAACTGGAAGAAAATAGAACAGGATGATGATCAGGGGCCTTGAACCTGCCAGAACACAGAAAGACTACAAAACTACATACTACAGCCAATTCTGCTTAACAAAACATCTATCTGAGTACAATAGGTATTCATTATATCCTCATATTCCCAGATGATACAAATGGCTCCATATAGCCTGATTTTGCTCTGAGAACTTGGCAAGCATCGCTTAGGGCTGTTTGTTGTGATACTTTGAAGCGCACTTATTTAATGACATAATCCATTTTTGTTAGATTATGTGTGAAATATGTTCTGGTAAAAAACAACGTTTGTGACTATTTATGTACTTACATATCTCTTTTTCATATCGTTATTATTTATGAGTGTGTTGGGGTTGTCCTGGGATTTCTTTTTATTCCATGATACATTCATTTGACTCTGAAAACTTTACTCTTAAAATATATACACATACAGTTGTTTCTCAGGAAATGTTTGCAAGATAGGAAAGAACCAATCTCATTAATAAAAGTAAGAGAATTGATACTGAGGAACAGCATATTTTTATGGCTAAATCTCTTGGAAGAATGAAAGCAATATGTATGTATATTTTATATATTAAATGTTAAAGCATATCTCAAAATGGTATAATGCCATTTCAAAGACATATTTATATATCACTTGAAATATTTGGAGAGATATGAAGTAGTATTTTGGGCAAGATTTTTGATTATTGAGATCATTAAAATGTTTACCTTTGCCAGCAGTTGCCTTTTATGCTCTATACCATTTAATATCCACAGATAGGACATTAGGAAAAGAGTCCTTTCAAAGTTTTTGTTTAACTATTGTGAGTGTTTGCAATTATACATGTCTCATAGTGTTAGAGGAAAAAAGACCCTACATATTCTTCTCTAATATGGAGTCTTGTCTGTGTACATTTTATATTTTCTTGTGACATTTAAATAAGTGTCATTTCCCATGCGTCAAATCTCCTTTTCTTCCATAAAATATTCAGTCTTATTGATCAGGTACATATGAATTGTATCTATTAGTTGTATACATTTAAAGTATATGACCTTGTATTTTAATATAGATATATATCCTCAATTGATCACAATCAAACCTGTTACTATAACCATAACCTCATGGTCACAGCTTTCCTTGACCCTTCATGTACACACAATCTTAAGCATATTTAAGAACTACATCTTAGAAAATGTCTGTTTACATAGTATATTACTGTCAACTGGGTCACTATGCTATATGTTTAAACCTCATCATTCTGCCCTATATATTTTACTCAGATTGCACCCTTTTCTCCACCCCCATATTCTGCTTTACTCTTCACAAGTAAATGGATGAGGCATGTATGATGAGTATGTGTTTTTCTTGAAGTTAGTAGCCATGATCAATTCTTTTGCTATGATCAAGAGCTTTTCTACTGATTTTGCTTTCTTTCTACATAGACAGACAGGTCAATCCTATAGAACCCATAGGAAACAAATTTATTTAGGAAAGGGTTAGTTTGGTTAATTTACTTCTACCATTCTATTATTATTATTATTTCTTTTAGCAGTGACTTTGGTTGTAATTTTTTTCCAGGAAGACTGTTTATGGCGACATAAATATTTTATAACTTTAATTGTGACAACTGTTGAAGTAATTTAATGACTTAAACATAGTATTGAGTGTGTATATTTGTGACTATGTCTGATGGTGTGCCATGGCACACTTGTTGAGATTACAGCTGAAGTAGGGTCTGTCCTTCTACCATATTGATTTTGAAAATCAAACTCTGGTCTTTGGGATCAGTGGAAAGTTCCTTAAGCTATCGCAGCAGCTCTTTAGAAGTTTAATGACTTCTAAAATGTAATCTAAATTTCATGAGTGTTTTATAGATAAACTCATTATGTTTCTCCAACAACAATTATAATTTAATACAGTAATACATTTTATCTTGAAACATTTTATGAAGCTTTAGTAATTGACTATTTCAGCATAAAAAGGCAAATAGTTAGTATGACTGAAAAATTCATACAGGACTCAATTACAGCAGTCGCATATGCTCTATCTACCCTTGCGGCTATGGTTCAAGAGTTCATGCATTCAAAGGTTGCTTCTCAGGCTGTAGCATTGGGATGTGATGGAAATGTTATAATATGGTGTGCTAAAGTCACTAAAGGTGTGCTGTAAACAGGATGATGTGACTCTACTTCTCCTCTCTCACTTGTCTTCCTGGCTCAAGATGAAACTCTCTTATGCTCCCCCATTCTTCTGTTATGTCTCTTTAGTCAGAGGCTAAGGCCAAGGGCAACTAAGTGCAGGATTTAGATTTTTATAACTAATTCATTTTATAAAATATTTTACATTTTTATTATATAAACATTTTAATCTACCAGGTTATTATTATTATTATTATTATTATTATTATTATTATTATTATTATTATTTTTAGTGGTAGTAGTAGTAGTATAAGTAGTAATAGTAGTAGTATTATTACAGGTTTTGTCATAATAAAAAGCTAACTAACACTCTGGATTAGTGTATTGATTTATAAGGAAAGAGTTCCACAAACTGTGTGGCTTAATCAACCAAATTTCATCATTTCATTCTTTCAGAAGCTAGAGATCTTAGATCAGGTTGTCAACAGTCCAATGCACCATCTGGGTGCTAGAAAGTATATGTCCTAGTTTTCAGTCCCACCTTTCAGTAGTTTGTAGCCCAATAGCAACAAAAGTTCTAGGCTCCCTGTTGCATTCTTCTTGTACGGTTTTATAGCCACATTTCCATTTTACAAAGATATTAATCATTTTGTACTGAAGCTCACACTGATGCCTCTACTTTCACTTGATATTCTGTATATTATTAATTCCAAGTAGAGGGCATTCTAAGGTAGCAGACTACAACCTGTTTTTGTGGGAAGACATAATCCAACCAATTCACTTTAATATTTTTGTAGCAACTGAAATGTCATTTTTTAAACTATGCACCACTGATGTGAATAACTTTTCAGGTAATAAGTAAATCACGCCTGACATTTCCTGAGTAAAGGTAATGATGCTGTCTGTGTTGTTACTTTATGAAAATATATCTTCTGGGGAGGCAGTGGCTTTAAATGGCATAATTGAATTAGAGCATGTTTTAAAACAATGGATAGCTTCTGGAAACTATTTATAGCTTCAAGGTTTATTGTATGCTCAAACTTACCACGTTTTGAAGAAACTATTGTGTGTATTTGGAGAACACATATTCTTTTCTTAACTTCTTCCTCAATAATTTAAATAGTAATTAACTAAAGTCCAGTGTAAATTTTGGATAGATGATTAACACCAAAAACATGAATGAAAATGAATAAAAGGGCTCTATCTAAAAATATTATGCTGAAAATTAAAGAGATTGCTTTACATCTTTATAATAATATTGCTGAGAAAACCAACAACACGTATGTTTCTCTTTTAAACTCATTCAGAAACTTGCGTATTCAGTGAAATCTTTTATTTATGCTTTTACAACAAATGTTGTTGAATAAATCTTCTATGGCAGACAGTTTTTGAAGATACAGGAATACAGCATATTAGGTCCCTGAGTCATACAGTTGACATTCTGGTGTGGACACTGTGCCAATAAAAGATTGAACACACAGCAACCTTCAGAACTTGATATGCACTATACAAAGTTTAAGAATAGTAGAAAAGGGTATAATTCAATTAGAAATACAGTTTTTTGAATCCAGCCTTTCCTCAAAATGTCAGGTCAAGGTTTGGACAAATTTGTATAAAAATATTAAAGTCACTGTGCATGGAATCCATATGAACCTGGTAAGTTTATCCTTTCATTTTTTATTCCTTCAAAAGAGACTATGGCTGTGATAATACTCTTTCTTTTCAGTCCAAAATGCATATTTAATTATACAAGATATTTACATAAAGATCTTTTGAAAGTAGTAATCACTTTGTTTTTACTTGGTCATACCACATGAATATTCTGAGACCCCAGATATTTTTATCATGTGTGGTTATTGCAACACCTTACTAGAGAAATGTGCCATTTTTTAAAATTAAGTGTGCTTCTCATAACTGACAAACTAAAGCCAATTAGAAGCTGAAAATAGAAGAGGAAGACATTTGGAATTAACTGAGTTTTAAGCTTTTGATCATTATGAAAATCATCCTTGGACTGTGGCCTCAAGTTGCATAATGTTGTCCATCTGAAAAGAGTTTCAAGATAATTTTGCCTATCAGCACTTGGTGAAACAAATGTCAGATACCAGTGAAATAATTTGTACAAAGGCAGAGCAGTAAATCCCATGACGCAACACATTGTGCTCCAACTCTGTAGCTTGTTGCTTCCTCTCCACTCCCAATAGAACATTATGATCAGCCAAACATGATCTATGGGTTTCCTGGAGACTTGACTGACCTAATTTACTGTCAGGATTCCCAGTTTCAAAACATGCACAGATAAAATAGCAGGGTGGCAATCAATTCCCATATCTAGAACACTATGGTCAGAGTATCACCCCACTGGCAAAGGCACAGCCTTCGATCTATGAGTACAGAATGTGAATATGGATAATGTCTTCTTGCACACGTATTAACCACAACACTGGATGTGAAAGTTGGAGCACGTAATGAGCTTAATTCTAACTATAAAGAACTGTTTCCAGCTTTATTCTTAAGGTCTAAAGGCTTATCCATCATTTTGTTTATAATCATGCTAAAGCTTACTTCAAAGTGAGCGATTCTTCCATGTGACTTTTAGTGATACTATTGTATTTAATAAAGCAAAAGTCATCACATTTGACCCACTTCTTTTTGCAGAAAAACTTAGGTTTGAACCCAGCCAGATTCTACAGTCAAGCAGCAGAGGGAAATGGATGCTGACGCATGGGTGGCTTTTTCCTTTTTATGCAGTCCAGGACTCAAGTGCAGGTAATGGTGCCTCTCAGTTTTAGGGTCGGTCTTCTCTCTCAATTTTTCTAATCAACATAATCCTTCCCAGGCATGCACAAAGGCTAAAATGGGTATATCCCACCTAAAGGATATATTTCTGTGATCATAAATAATTTTACATCTTGTCAAGATGATAATTCATGCTGTCCCACTGATTTATGGTGAACTTTTAAAGATTACTAAGTTTGTTCTTATTATATCTTATTCAAACTCCACAATAATCCTACAGAAGAGTTCCTATTATCATTCTTGTTTCAAGTAAAAAAAAAAACCATGGTACATGGTTTTTGTGGGAGAGTACCTAGCCAGTCTGACACAAGAGATTGTGTCTAAGTCATCTCAGGCATAAAGGATCAGAGCAACCAGCTGATAGGGAGCACCAGATCAGTATAGAAGCACAGGAAATCTAGATGTGCATCTGAAGCCAAGCTCATAAAGGATGAGGAAGGAGACAAACTATAAAAGCACAACAGTTGAACCATCCCATGACAGGAATACCAGCACTGTCCTAAAATAGTACAACCAGAAGCAAATATTACTTCATATGAATTATTGCCTGGGCAACTTCAGAACAGAATACACAACTCATGCCAGGGTTTACAAACAGGCCTAACTTCAATAGAGAAGAATAAAAACTGAATAAGACAAACTGAATCCAAGGGAAACTGCAGAATACAGAATCTAATCTTGTTAAGAATAAGACTCTGGATCTGCCCTAGGAATGCAAAATGCAGATGATGTGAAGAACAAATGACCTTAGCTTTGGCTTCCATATTCTTCATCATGGGTCCCAATGCATAGACAGACCCTAGCATGTACACCCACCTTTATAGTTGACAATGTATGTTCAAGAAAAATTGTCTGGACTTAGTGGATCGTTTCAAAGGATAGAGAGAAAAGATCGCTATCACTGATCACTGATTCAGATGCTCTACCACCTTTAAGCAAGCGCCATACTGTGAGTGGCTTCCGAATAGCAATCTTTTGATTCTTGTGACCAGAGTTCTGAGCCTGAGTTGTTAGTTAGCAGAAATGTTTTCCCCTGAAGTTATGAGATTATTCATACGGCACATAAGTCTGTCATTCCTGCGTTCTCAGATCATCTCAACTTCTAAATTTCTCTTCCTCTCCTTTTCATTTAAGACTATCAGTTTTCTTGCATTATAACCTAACCTAATGAGGATTTCTTCTTTCTCCAAATTTGATTACCTTCTTCACTACTGAGCATGGGGCATGGGCATATGGTTTCTAAAAGTAAACAATATAGTTAAGGATAATATTGAATGCAAGTCTGCCATGGATAACAGAGAGAGGGAAAGTGTGTGTGTGTGTGTGTGTGTGTGTGTGTGAGAGAGAGAGAGAGAGAGAGAGAGAGAGAGAGAGAGAGAGAGAGAGAGAGACGGGGAATAGAGAAAGACAGAGAGAGACAGAGAGACAGAGACTCAGAGACAGATAGTGACAGAGATGAACAGAGGAATAAGAGAAAAAGTCACTGTATTGTGATTTCACAAAGTATAGAGATTCTGAAGTTCTCTATATACAGATATATAACTAGTATATAATATATAAATAGAATTAACCTGAAATAACCCATTATGAGCAAAATTCACTAGTTTAAAGTCATTCATATTCTAGCACCTCCAGTCAAGATTGTTTCCAGTATAATTTGAAATATTAGTTTTCAAGACAGAAGATCACAATTTTCAAAGATCACTCACCTTGCAACAGAACCTTTACAGAATTCTGTTGAAGTGACCTTTACGAATCCTAGGTAGGAATTCTAGGTTCAGCAAGGCATGCAAATTCTAACAAACAGAAAATTTCATTGTTTTCTAATCCCTGAATTTTCCCTTTCAGCAGGCAAATACAGAGAATGAAAACCAAGGGCAACAGAAATGATTTCCCTGAAAATTTCCTCATGACAGTCATAGATACAAGGTGAGGACAAGGCTTTTGGTAGGTAATTTGGAAAATACTATTGCTTTGAATCCTGCCTGATAAAATTTGACGATAGAACAGGAGTGAAAGCTCAGTGGGCAAGCTTTTTACCTTAAGAAAGGAGGATGAGAGCTTGGGTCTCCTAACATACACACATATGAAGCAGGTGGGGAAGCATCCTATACCCCTGGTACAAAAGAAGCGCAGATCGGATCCTTCCAACAATCTCAGTGGTGAGATCAGCTACACCAGAAAGCTCTAAGTTCAAGTGAGAGACCCTGACTTGACTTACAAGGTGAGTAACAATTTAAGAAATCATTCACTGCCAACTTCTGGCCTTCAAATTCACATGTTTACATGCATCTCAACATGTATACACACATGTTCACCTGCATCACAACATTTATGCACACAACTATTCATACCATGTACTCCCGCCAAATGAATAGCAACAACAAGCAGGACTCATGCCTTTCCCTTAGAGAACTATTTATTTCCCTAAAAGATGGAAAAGGACAGATTAGACCTCTAATGTTTGATCCAGGACATAAGGTATCTCCAAGCAAGTTTTGGAAAATATTCTACATTTGGCTTTATCGATTCTAAATATGTCTTAGAAGCATTCTCTGAAGTGTGTGCTGAAGACCATGTAATCGAAATGGAAATCCAATCCATATGTCTCTGATTCATTCACACTTAGCTCATCAAAATATTATTTTGCAAGAGCTATCTGAAGTCCAAGAAAGCTTTGCAAAGCTCTTTTTCTTAGAAACAAGGAAGTTGGTTTTTTTTTTTTTGTTGCCAAGTGTAAACAAACACATTCCCTTATTCCCCCTTCTTCTTTGAATCAGAAATGTAGAAAGCAGAAGGCTACCGAGCTCTGTGAACCTGTTTAAAAAGAAACCTGTCCTTTTTTAGGAAAGGCACTAAAATACCTTCTTCTTATATTCAAAGTGAATTTTCTTGAAATATAAATTTTCCTATAACTGGTTCATTTAGATTATTAAGAATTTTCTTTTCAAATTTAATTTGAACTGAACATACTTTATCTAACTAAATACCCTTAAAATGTTGCTGAATGATAATATTTTCCTTAAGCATTTTCTTCTCAGGTAGATATTCTCCTAAAGCCTTAAATCAGGTCTCGCCCACCTCCCCCACTAAAAAAACTTATATTAGGTCTTCCAAAATGTTTTGTTAAATGTGTTTATCTTAGATAAAATAAGAACACATTAATAGCAGAGTTAGTTGTGCCAATCTCATCACCTACCAACTCCATTGTGTGTGTGTGTGTGTGTGTGTGTGTGTGTGCACATGCTATTCATATAGGTGTGTATATACATATGCCACATGGCATATGTAGAGTCAGGGGACTTTGTGCGGTCAGCTCTTTAATTTCCCCTTTACGTGGGTTCCAGGGATCACATTCACATCATCAGGCTTGTCCAGCAAGCTCCTCTCCCCAAAGGAGTTGTCATGCTGGTCATCTCGTCAGTGTATGGGATGATATCATTATGCAACAAGGCAGGTCCAGGAGCCAGCCTATCATTGGATGAAAAGGAAGGGTAGGTGGGAAAAAGTGTAGGAAGGAGGGAGGAGGAGGAAGCTAAGGAAGCAAGAAGGCAGATGTAGATGTTCCTCTCTGTGCATCTCTGTATAGATACAGGTTGTCATGACTGTTTTATAGGGGATGGAATTGTACAGGATGTTCTGACTTACCTAGGAGGGCAAATTATATCATACTAATTGGATCAGAATTTATTGTGCTGTGTTTTCCTTTACGCAGCTACTCAAAGCCAAGGGAATTGTGAGAAGGTAGCTACCACAGGCACCAGGGGCTGGCCACAGGGAATGTGAGCGGAGTTCCTGGCTTTTCAAACTAGCAGAGATTCAGCCGGAATTGATATTAACAAGAGGGCAACAGCTGGCCACTAAGATACATTCATAGTAGTTCTATATGGCCTACGATGCCGGAACTAGTGTGAGAGCAACCTCCTGGGTCAAAGAGAGCTAGGGGCAGTGTGGAGCCTTAACATTCAGGAACCTGTCACAGCCTTTTTAAATATATACCACAACATCAGTGTCCTTCCAACAATCAGTCAAAGCATAGTAAAGTTCTAAGTATAGATGGAAGAATCACCTTGTTGGATGATGGGAAATTGGGATTCAAACTGAAAAAAAAGACTAACCTACTGTAAGAATTTATAAGTGTGTATGTGAGACCTGCTATTACTTGGGAATCAGAAACACTGTCATGAAGGCTTGCTTATAGTAATTTTGAAGGAGATTGTTTTCCGTCTATCCTCTTGAATACTTAGGATAAACCTGACAGTGATCCACCCAAAAGTGTTAGCACTCTACAAAGAGTGGTCCACAGGATGGCAACTCTAACACGGTGCTGACCAAGATAATTAACTCAGAGCAGCTAAGGTTAAGACTTTCTGGGTTGACGAGCAGACACCAGGCCTGAAAGATAATCTAGAGTTAAAACTAAGAGTAGAGGCCAAGAGCAAGAGAGGGATCTGAAGGAGGAAAGGGGAGGGTGCAAAGATATGTTATCTAGAAGAATAAAATTAGTAGTTCTAAAAGAGAAAAACCAGAGTCTGGAACCTAATCCAACAGTAAAGTTGGAAGCAAGTAAGCACACAGGACAGTATGGCGTGTGGAGATGTAGAAACTGAAGCTAAACTAGACTGAATGAAAAGCTCAGGGTGACAGCAGAATGCTATTATTCCCTGAAATGCCAGGGGGTGACTTGTCATGTGACCATAACAGCAGAGCTTGAATTTTAGGAATGTATTTCAGGTTGATTGTCTTCTTTCAGGAGCCTCTAAGTAAGCTAAACAACCCTTTTCTACTAGCTCCGTGAGAGTCTCTTATACTGTATCAAGCAAGAACTTTGAGGAAGAGAGATGAGGTACCGCTCAATATCTAGCACATATCTTCAAGCAGAAGTCAGCTCTCTTTCAAAGATTCTAGGTAAATGCTCTTCTGCCTTAAAATTGTAATCCCAGAAGTAGGATAGCCACACGTTCATAGCGAGACTTGGTTACAGTGTTTGTTCTGGGTTGTGTTTCATTATAGAGTGCTGTTCCATCTTTTAAAAACTAAAAACAATGAAATTATTTAAGGATATGAATAAAAAAATAGTAGCAAAACTAAGCTTTCATGTTATTCATAAAACACAAATTTGACAACATTCTGTAACATACGTTTTGGTTACGTATTATGTAGCATTAGATTGTACCTATTGACTATTCTTAATAAAGGCATGTACCTGGAGCAAAGTCTTCAAATTGTGTCCAGTGACAGTATTTTAAAATAATAAATACGTTAACCAAATGGAATAAACATTGTCATTCTCTCTAGATGAAAAAAAAATGTTTTGGCTCAGGCCTTTTACCACCGGGAACAGCAGAGATCCAGAGACACAGGCCTCATGGGACTGTGCTGTGAGTAGCCTGGGCACAGAAAGGTCTGGGCTGAGCACACAGAAAGCACACCCCACTATCCCCTGATTGGTTCAGGGGAGCAGGAACCCTGCAGTAGGAACTCGGTTTCCACCAGGAAGGCCTTTGCATGCAGACCAAACACTCAAGGCATTGGTCACATAAAACAGCAGAGATCTAGGGACACAGGCCAGGTACACAAGGGAGATGGGAACCAATCACTGACAACAAGACTACAACAAGACTACGTATAATCACAGACAACAAGATGGCAAGCGGAAAGCGAAAGAACCTACCCAATGGAAATCAAGACAACCTGGCACCATCAGAAAACCCAGCTCTCCAATCACAGCAAACATCAGAATGCCAAACACTCCAGAAAATGAAGACTCAGACCTGAAATCATACCTCAAGATGATGGTAGAGATCTTTAAATAAGAACGGGAGGAAAAACATGAAAAAATAGAAGCTTTTAAAGAGGAAACATGAAAAACATTTCAAAGAAATCAAAGAACTAGAGGAATAGAGAACCAAAGAGATGAAAGAATTGAAGAAGGAATTTAAAATGGAAATGGAAACAATTAAGAAAACACTAAAAGAGACAATCCTGGAGATAGAACCCCCCCCCAAAAAAATAAAGAAATCAGAAGTCCCAGATGCAATCATCTCAAACACACTACAAGAGATGGAAGAGAGATTCTCAGGGGCTACAGACAACACTGAAAACATAGACAAAACAATCAGAGAAGATGCAAAAGCCAAAAAGATCCTAACACAAAATGTCCAGGAAATCCAGGACACAATGAGAAGACCAAACCTAAGGATAATAGGAATAGAAGAGGGCAAAGAATATCACCTAAGAGGCACAGTAAATATCTTTAAAAAAAAGTAGAAGAAAACATTCCTATCCTTAAGAATGAGATGACCATGAGCATAAAATAAGTCTACAGAACTCCAAATAGAGTGGACCAGAAAAGAAATTCTTCCCAAAATATAATAGTCAAAACGCCAAGTGCCCAAAGCAAAGAAGGAATACTAAAAGCAGTATGGGGAAAAGGTCAGGTAACATATAAAGGCAGACAAATCAGAATCACAACCCATTTCTCAACAGAGACTATGAAAACTAAAAGATCCTGAACAGATACCATGCAGACCCAAAGAGAACACAAGTGTCAGCCCAAGCTGTTATACCCAACAAAACTCTCAATCCCCATAGATGGAGAGACCAAGATATTCCAAGACAAAACTAATTTTACACTATATCTGACCACAAACACAGCACCACAACAAATTATATGTGGAAAACCCAATATAAGGAGGGGAACTACATCTTAGTAAAAACCATAAAATAGCTAAGCAAGAAAACCAAATGAAGAAAGGCACACAGGCACAATTCTACCTCTAACAGCAAAAATAGCAGGAAACAGAAACCACTCTTCCTTAATATCTGTTAACATAAATGGACTCAATTCCCCAATAAAAAGACATAGGCTATCAGACTGGATACATAAACAGAATCCAGCATTTTTCTGCTTACAGGAAACTCATCTCATAGACAAAGACAGACACTATCTCAGAGTAAAACGTTGGGAAAAAATCCTTCCAAGAAAACATCCCCAAGAAACAAGCTAGAGTAACCATTCTAATATCAAATAAAGAAGATTTTTAAACAAAAGTTATCAAAAAAGATAAGGAAGGACACTTTTTACTCATTATAGGAAAAATATGTCAGGAGGAACTCTCAATCCTTAACATATATGCTCCAAATACAAGAGCAACCATATTCATAAAAGAAACCCTACTAAAGCTCAAAACATACATTGCATCCCACACAATAATAGTGAGAGACCTCAACACCCCACTCTCAACAATGGACAGATCATGGAAACAGAAACTGAACAAGGACACAGTGAAACTAGCAGAAGTTATGAACCAATTAGAATTAATAGACATCTTATCAGATCACCATGGACTAAGGCTGGTCTTTAATAACAACAAAGACAATAAAAAACCCATATACATATTGACACTAAACAATGCCCTCTTAAATGATAGCATGGTGAAAGAAGAAATAAAGAAAGAAATTAAGAATTTTCTAGAATTTAATGAAAATGAAAAACAACATACCCAAACTTATTCAATGCAATGAAAGCATCACTGATAAAAAAGTTATAGCTTTGAGTGCTTGCCAAAAGAAACTGGAGAGAGCACACACTAGCAACTTGACAGCACAGTTGAAAGCTCTAGAACAAAAGGAAGCAAATACACCCAAGAGGTTTAGATGGCAAGAAATAATCAAACTCAGAGCATAAATTGACCAAACAGAAACAAAAAGAACCATTCAAAAATTAACAAAATCAAGAATTGGTTCGTTGAGAAAATTAGAAAGATTGATAAACCCTTAGCCAGTGTTTAACTAGAGGGCAAAGAGAAAATATTCAAATTAACAAATTAGAAAGGAAAGTGGGGACATAACAACTGAAACTGAGGAAATTCAAGAAATCATCAGATCCTACTACAAAAACCTATACTCAACAAAGATGGAAAATGAGGAAATGGATGAATTCCTAGACAGATAACAGATACTAAAGTTAAACCAGGACCAGGGAAACCATCTAAATAATCCCAGAACACCTAAAGAAATAGAAGCTGTCATCAAAAGCCTCCCAACTAAAAAAAAAAAAAAAAACCAGGTCCAGATGGGTTCAGTGCAGTATTCTATCAGACATTTATTGACAACCTAATACCAATACTCTCCCAACTAATCCACAAAATAGAGTCAGATGGAATACTACCTAACTCATTTTTCCAGGCCACAATAACCCTCCTTTGTAAACCACACAAAAACACTACAAGGAAAGAGAACTTCAGATCAACCTCACTTATGAACATTGATGCAAAAATATTCAACAAAATACTTGCAAACCGAATCCAAGAAAACATCAAAATGATTATTTACCATGATCTAGTAGGCTTTATCCTTGGGATGCAGGGATGGTTTAATATATGGAAATCCACCAATGTAATCCACCATATAAACAAACTCAAAGAAAAAAAAAAAAACACATGGTCATCTCACTAGATGCTGAGAAAGCATTTGACAAAATCCAACACCCCTTCATGTTAAAAGTCTTGGAAAGAACAGGAACCCAAGGCCCATACCTAAACATAATAAAAGCAATATACAGCACACCAATAGCCAACATCAAACTTAACAGTGAGAAACATGAATCAATCCCACTAAAATCAGGGACTCAACAATGTTGCCCACTCTCCCCCTACCTATTCAACATAGTACTCGAAATCTTGGTTGGAGAAATTAGACAGCAAAAGGAGATCAAAGGGACACAAATTGGAAAGGAAGAAATAAAAACATCACTGTTTGTAGATGACATGATAGTGTACTTAAGTGACCCCAAAAATTCCACCAGAGACTTCTACAGCTGATAAACAAGTTTAGCAAAGTGACTGGATATAAAATTTACTCAAGGAAATCAGTAGCTTTCCTCTACTCAAAGAACAAACATTCGAAGAAAGGAATTAGGGAAAAGATACCCTTCACAATAGTCACAAACAATATGAAATACCTTGGTGTGACTCTAACTAAGCAAGTGAAGGAACCATATGACAAGAACTTCAAATCTTTGAAGGAGGAAATCAAAGAAGATATCAGAAAATGGAAAGATCTCCCATGCCCATGGACTGCATGGATCAACATTGTAGACATGGCCATTTACCAAAAGCAATCTACAGATTCAGTGCAATCCCCATCAAAATTTCAACCCAATTCTTCATAGAGTTGGAAAGATCAATGTGCAATTTCATCTGTAATAACAAAAGACCTAGAATAGTGAAATCTATCCTCAACAACAAGAGAATATCTGCAGAAATCACCGTACATGACTTCAATCTATATTACAAGGCAATTGTGTTAAAAACTGCATGGTACTGGCACAGAGATAAGCACGTGGATAATAGAATAGAATAGAAGATCCAGAAAGGAGCCCTCCCATATATGGTCACCTGATTTTTGGCAAAGGAGCTGTAAACATTCAATGGAAAAAGGACAGTCTCTTCAACAAATGGTGTTGGTTCAACTGGCACTCAGCATTCAGAATTAACTTAGACCTTTTCTTATCTCCTTGTACAAAGCTCAAGTGCAAGTGGACCAAAGGTCTCCACATTAAACCAGGTACACTGAAACTATTAGATGACAATGTAGGGAAAACCTTAGAACACATAGGCACAGGAGAAAATTTCCTGAACAGAACAATAATGGCTCATGCTCTAAGATCAAAGATTAACAAATGAGACTTAATAAGATTGCAAAGTTTCTCTAAGGCTAAGGACACTGACAAGAAAACAAAACAGCAGCCAACAGATTGGGAAAAGATCTTTCCCAACCCCACATCTGATAGAGGCCTAATATCCAAGGTATACAAAGAACTCAAGAATCTAGACACCAGAGAATCAAACAATCCTATTAAAAAATGGGGTACAGAGCTAAAAAAAAGTTCTCAGTTGAGGAATATCGAATGGTTGAGAAGCATTTATGGAAGTGCTTGACATCTTAAATCATCAGAGAAATGAAAATCAAAACAACCCTGAGATTCCACCCTTACCAGTCAGAATGGCTTAGATATAAAATTCAGATGAGAGGAGATGCTGGTGAGAATGCAGAGATAGAGGAACATTTCTCCACTCTTGGTGGTGTTGTAAACGGATACAACCACTCTGGAAATCAGTCTGGTGATTCTCAGAAATATGGACATAGTACTACCTGAAGATCCAGTTATTCCACTTCTGGACATATACCCCAGAGACACCCCAACATAAAACAAAAACACCTGCACCACATTGTTCATAGCAGCCCTATTTATAATAACCAGATGTTTTAAAGAACCCAGATATTCTTCAGTAGATGAATGGATACCAAAATTGTGGTATATTTACACAATGGAGTACTACTCAGCTATCAGAAACAATGACTTTATGAAATTCTTAAGAAAATGGATGCATCTAGAGAATAGCATCCTCAGTGAGGTAACCCAGTCACGAAAGAACAGACATAATATGCAGTCACTGATAATTAGATGCCAACCCCAGAAGGCTCTGAACACCCCACAAACAACTCACAGACTATATGAAGTTCAAGGAAAACAAAGGCCAAAAATAAGAGAAAAATAACTATGCTTAATCTTTACACACCAAGAAAACTTTGACTATTTCTAGGTTACATCTAGTTTTACATGTACTTTATGCTCATTGTAACTAGTAAGATTTTAATGCATACTCTCAAACCTTTAAAAAAAATCAAGTACTGACAAAAATGTATTTATATACTTTTATGCGAAAATGCTTTTTAAATCTGTACATTTATCTGTTTTTTTAAATAAAGTTATTCAATTAAAAAAAGAAAATCAATTACCTTTATGTTCCATGTATAAAATGTTTGTATTGCATTTCATTTTGTCATTCAGTGAGTATTTATTAAAACACACTTTGTGTATAGCTTTGGGGATGCAATGATGAGCTAAAAATAGTGTGGTCACTGACCTCAAAATGTTCCCAATCTACTGAAAAAAAATCATAGAGAAAAACAGTGAAAGCTCTTTTTCATATTTGGAATCTTAAAAATCATTTTTTTCAGTCTTTTATATGTTAAGTTTTCGTGCTAAGTTATTTTCATCATCAAAATTAACAGGAGACATTATCTGGATTTTTGAAAGTACAGCTTGATGTGTTCATTTAATAAAAGTAGTTCAGTAAAATGTGATAGTGGGCATTTCTCACAAAAACTGAAATAACATTTGGGATTTGACTGTATTGTTGCTTGTGAAGTGAAGTGGATATTTTTTACCTTGTAAACTAGTTCAATCACAGTTTAGGGGTTTTGTGGCAGCAATAGCCATGTGCTACACATCACTACTTAAATTGATTTAGATTAAATAAAACTTAAAAATAATCTTAAATAGTGAGCCATCAAGTAAGCACAGTTGTATGAATGGGGTTCAGGTCATACCCCATCACTCCTACACAGCCAGATAGCTTTTAAAAAATGGGTTTTAAAGATCATAGAGGTTGTTTTGTTTACTTGTTCTAACCTCCAGTTGCCTCTTCTCTATCTAGATTATGCTTTAGCATTCACAGTAAAGCTGTTGATGTGAACCGTCCTGTGCGAGGCCTCCTAGTTTTAGAGAACCAAACTGAGAGAACATTGCTTCTGTGTTGGCTGGTTACCTTGTGTTAACTTGTTCTGATTCTGGGTCTGTGTTTTGGTAGAACCAAAACTTAGTCTCAAAGGAATGAGCATTTATCATGTTTCTGTGTGGTTTTCTCATGAACTGGTTTCACTTTTGCAGACATTCTTAAATTGTTGTAAATCTTTTCAACCTGTCCCTACATTATACCCTTGTTTTTTCCTAATGTCTTCTAACCTGCTCATCTCTTTGCTCTCTTCTATGCCCAGGAAACATGCCTGTCTTCTCATGGTACCCCTAAAGTCCATACAACGTCCAAAATGTTCTCCTGCATTACAGATGGCTCCATTCCAAGACAGAGATCTCTTGAACTCCTAATATAAGCTTTTAATAAGAAAGATTTATATCTGATCTAATATATAACGGTTTCTAAGAATCCTTGAAGTCTTCAAATCCTGTGACTCACACTCACATTTGGTAATACCAGGGTAAGACTAAGTGATTATCATTAAGTGTTAGCTTGTATGGGTTCAGGAATACCTGGAGAATTAGGCATTGCTATGGCAAGGTATATCTATGAAGGATATTTGCATGTGAGTCAGTGGGCTGAGCCGGAAACACTCAACTTCAACTTTCGTGTACACCATGCAAGGAAGACAGGTAAAAATATCTCACCATGCCACCTCACCTTGTCCCAAGAACTTTAAGGTCTTTAGGTTTTGGAATTTAGAATGTGCATGAAAACATTCCTGGATTCACCAGCCTTTGGTCTCAGGCTGAGATGAAACACTGGCTTGCCTGGGCTGAGAAGGTAAACTTGGTCCATGTTATGTATGTCCTTGGCATCCATCTGAGGGACTTCAGGTTGCAAACAACCTTGCTGTGGGAATTTTCAGTCTTTCTAGGTACATGGGCCTGTTTGTTTCTTCACCTATGTGTACATGCATGTATGTACACATATGTGTTTAAAGGTGTGCTACCTATATTTTTGTCAGTTTGACACAATCTAGAACAGCAATTATCAACACGTGGTCACAAACATGGAAAAAATACATATCTTCAATTGTCTTAGGATTCCCCGATGAATTTATTTTAGTTGCTACTTTTAAACTGTCATTTTGCTACTGAGCAATGTGTTAGTTTCTAAACCCATCAGTAATATGTGTTTTCTTTCTAGAGTCTTCTGAAAAGAGGGGACTTCCGTTGAGACAATGCTTTAACAACACCATGTCAAGCCTGTAAAGCATTTTCTTAATTCATGTTTGATGTGAGAGGGCCCAGTCCATTGTGGGTGGTACTACCTCTGTAGATCTCAGGCTGGTTGTCCTGGGATCTACAAGAAAGTACATTAAGCAGGCCCTGGAGAGCAAGCCAGTAAGTAAGCAGCACCTCTCCACAATCTTAAAAGTTCCTGACTATAGGTCTCTGCCCCATTGAACTTTCTTTCCTGACTTACCGCAGTGATGGACAGTAATAAACCTCTCTTCCCCCAAGTGCTTTTGGTCAGTGTGTGTCATCACATCAGTAGAAATGCTAGGAATATATTTATTCCATTTATAAAAATATATATTCCTATACATGTATATCATATACATACATATGATATATGTGTGTACATTTGATATATACATATATATATAATAGTATATTCATATACAGCCATGTATAAACACATACACAAACAATGTTGTTATTTTTCTGTGAAGGAAGAATCCTGATTAATACATGTTTATTTGAGTCCACTTGTAAGACTACTTTAAAATTTGTATTACTATATAAGTTCACCTGCCATCTTGATAGTACAAAGTTTAATTTAAAATTCCTTCTGCCATAACTTTACTGCACTCAGGCTAAAATGAATGATGGAGCCTTGGTTGTACCCTTGATTCACAGTGTGTCTTAACATGTCCTTGTAATTAATGTGCTTTGGACTAGCTGTGGCTGGGTCAAAATATTTCTATTTTCCTTGTCAAACTAATCATATCTGACTCTTTTAATTTTACAAAAATGTCAGATTAATGTTTTATGTATTATCATAAACAAAGAAGGGCTTTACTGGTTGCTGGGATTCCAGTAAATGTCATCTGTGAATGCTCACAAATAACTTAAAATTTGTTGTAATGATTGCTTATTTCCTCTTTATCCTCAAGCTGAACTCCAAGAATATTTTCCACTCAACATTTATATTATTCTAAATTTAAAAATAATTGCTCAGAAACTTTGTTTGATGTTGAAGTAATGACACCGAAAATATTTTAAATATCTTTTAAAACATAACCAAAAATCTTCACTATTTCACACATAAATATGTGGATAGGTATATGCATATATGTGTATCTATACATACACGTGATCAGGTTATTAACTATATTAACTATTCTTTGGAGTACAATTGTTTTGTTGTGAGAATTTCTGATCAGAAAGCATCATGTTTCTTGTTACAATAGCTATATTGTGATTTATTCCAAGGACTATTGGCTCATACAGCAGGGTAATCTTAGGAGAAATTTAGGATTGGTTTTTACAAATTCCTTTTTCCTTAAAATTTACAACTTATGATTAAATCCTCATATAAAATACATTTCTACTTTAGAGTCAAAAGTCTTTTTTTAGAAGAATTATTAAAATAGGTTGACACTGACCTCAAAAGACTCTTGACTGTTGCCAAAAGAAAAACTTGAGTAAAATTTGTTTTTATCCTAGTAAGTGATAGTTGTGACCACAACTTGGGAGAACTTAAAATTTGGTTCATATCAAAAAAAAAAAAAAAAAAAAAAAAAAAAAAAAAAAAGATTTACTGCCTTCTCTTTTTTTCCTTTTTCCTGCTTTTGGTTTTCCATCATAATCCCCCCATCTCCACAGCAAGTTATAAAAATAATAGGGAAAGAGAAATACTGTGAATGCCAAAACAAACAAACAAACATAGGCAACAGTTTTTCTGTTTGAGACAAGCTCTCAAGTGATTTAATGGCTTCTGTCCAAAGGATGAAGGATGATCTCTCTCTCTCTCTCTCTCTCTCTCTCTCTCTCTCTCTCTCTCTCTCTCTCTCTCTCACTCTCTCTCTCTCTTTCTCTCTCTCTCTTTCTCTGTCACACACACTCACATGCACACACACACAATATCTAATATGATGCTAAAATAATGGTGATATTCTGCTACAATGTCAGATTTAGAATATTGATCTCTGAACGTAAATTTCCTACATAAAACATTAATACTTGTGTATTTTGAATCTTTGAAAACCAAGGGCAGAGCATTTTTTTTGTATAAATTAAAATTGTGTATTCTGTTAAATATTGCTTTGGTTTCACCTTTTTTGGAGGAGCAGAGATTTGGGGTTCTTTATGTTTCCTTAAAGATATTACTTTTGATGCTTTGTTTTACATGAGATTTCAATATATGATTAAATGTTATAATATAAATCACATTAATTTTTTTTTCTGATTTCACTGAGCCTAAAATTAAGAGGATGTGAAGAAAGGAAATAAGTAAGATACTGTTCTTCATGGGCCTGGAGAAGAGATAGCAGATGAAGCATGCATACTTGCCATCATTCCTTACTCCACCTCTTAAGAGACTTTAAGAGTATATTAACAACAAAAGGCATAGGTCTTTATGTACAGAGAAAGGAGACAGGAGATGGCAGAACAAAGAAATTCATTCAGACGTCTGGAAGCAGATGGAATAGTTGTAAAAGGCCATGGTGAAAGGGATTCAAAAGCAGTGGGAAAGAAAAGCTGTAAGAAATCCCCAGGTCTCAGGTAACACAAATTGATGGTTAAAAATAAAGAACAGGATAAATATTATTGAATATAATACCCCTCCTGCTTTCCTGGCCCCCTTCCCTAAACTCTGAATGGGAATGCTTGTGACATTTGTTTACTTACTGACACTTACAAAAACCATTCTGAGCTTTCAAAGACACATGGAAGGACTGGGATCCCCTGTAACATCCAGGACATTCTTATTAATTCAAGATCCTTCATCTTAATATGTCTGTAAAATATATTTAGCTTTACAAGGTGATATTTTGGCAGGCTTTTGAGGGTAAGTCAATGAACAATCTTTAGCGGGATAGTATCTTATCCTGAATACCTCAAGGAATCCAAGCAGATGTTCTTATATAAGAGATGTTTAGGGACTGGGGAGATGACTCAGTGGGTAAAAGTGCTTGGTGAGCAAGAAGTGTGACAAACTGAGTTCTGATCCCCAGGAACCCTGTGAAATCCAGATGCAGTATTTTAAGCATCTATATACTCCCAGTATATCTCCACTAGGAGACAGGAAGCAGAGATGGAAGGATGTTCAACAGCTCAAAGGCCAGCTAGCATAATGTAAGGTGTCTCACATAAGGTGGGGGTGCAAAGACACACATCAAAAGGTTTACCTATGACCTGCATTCTAGCACTATTAACCCCACATGTCCCCAAATAGGGAGGCACAAATTGCTTTAAGTTACTACTTCTGTGATGAAACCCTATGTCCAAAAGCAAGTTGAGTAGAAAGGGTTTATTTTGTCCATATAATAGTTCATCATCGAAGGCAGGGAGGGCAGGGACTTGGAGGTAGGTGATGCAGAGGTCATGAAAAGACACAACAGGATGCTGCTTGATGGCTTCCTCCTCATAACCTGCTCATTCTGCTTTATTATAACACCCCAGGTTATAATCATGAGTGCACGACTGGTTAGCACCATCCACGATAGGCTAGACCCTCCAATGTCAGTCACTAATTAAACAAGTAACCATCATTCAGACTTGTCAACAGTCTTATATTATTTTTATAAAGGGTATTATTCTATTGAGGTTCACTTCATTCAGATGACTCTTGCTTGTATCAAAATGATATAAAACTAGTCAGAATACTACACACACACACACACACACACACACACACACACACACTTATGCTGACCACTTAGAAAACTGAATAAGAGATCATTTAAGCCAAAGAGTTCACAATCTGCCCTATGAAGAGAAACTTAGAAAAAAGGAAAACACATCATTTGCTTAAAATAAATAGTAGTGAAAGCAAGCAAAAGAGCAAGGAAATGGATCAAATGCAGAAGTATTTGAAAAGTCATGCAGACATAACTACGTGATTGATTTAATGTGGAAAATGTTAGAGCAGAAGCATCCATCCAAATATATAGCACAGATTTCTGATCTGGGTCAGTAGACAGCATCCTTAAGCATCAGAAATATAGAGTATACTGTATCTGGAGCGGGATGAACTCAGCTCAGGAAAAGAATAGAGTCAGGAGCCAAGGAGTAGTTGGAAGGGCTGGAGCAAAGCTCCACTGGATTTATAGTTGTGGAAATAATCCCACATTATGCATGAGGTCAGATAAAACCAACAATGGAAAGTATGTAAAGAAAAAGTGAAAGTGTTCAGATCAGACCTCAAAAGAACTATGCATAATTTAATAATAAACAAAAGATACTGGGAGAAGACTGAAGAGTAGACAAAAAGTAGGTCAACTGTTCTTGAACAATGCTCATGCAAGTGGGGAAGAGCAGCTCATGTGTGTGTTTGTGCCTGTGTGTGACTCTTTCTGTGTTATAGTAATGTGCAGGGCATATTGCTTATCTGAGAAGGGAAATAAGTAACCTTGTTAGTTGCTATGTTGTGATATCACATTAGTAATATCAAATTAATACACATATATAAATTATATATTATGTATACTATATATTATATCATAAAATTTTATAGTTAGTTGTATAGTTAGAGATATCAATACAAGTTATGACCAGGGATTATTTATCATTCTAATTGTCTTTTTTATTCTCTCGGAGGCTCTGAATTGAATGAACCCATGTGTTAAGCTTTGTGCAGGAAGACTCTTTACTCTCACTATTCATTTACTAGAGTTTTATTAAAACAACTCATATTCTCCTGTCATATTTAGAACAGACACATGGATAGCTTTGCACTGCAGACAGTGAAGTGTACAAATTTTATGAAGAATTTGTATGTGAGGAGACAAGAAATCACATGTTTATGATTACAATCTTCAGGAAGCAGAGGCAGGGGAATGCAAATTGAAGGCAGCCCTCAGCTGCATATCAAGTCCTCATCTCAAGAAAACATAATAAAACAACAGAAAAGAAAATTTATGATAATTATTTTTAAAACCCATGGATTAGAAAATAAAACTTCTATTGACATGCAGTTTCCATTGTTTCTTCTAAAATCAAATTTCATACACAATGCATATTCCAAAACTATAAAATTATACTTACTTCTCATACTTTAAAAAAGCAAGAAAAAGAAGGAAACTAGAGCTACTGAGGTGGCTTAATGCATAAAAGCACTTAGTACACAAGTTCAGCACTCTGAGTTTGGTCTCCAGAAGCCACAAAAGCCAGATGTGGTAGCTCATATCTATAATCTTGACATTCTTGTGGCCAGAGGGGAGTTAGAAGGGAGAATTTTCCAGAAGCACACAGGGTAGCTACATGAAAGCAGCATGGCAGAAACCTGACAACATGAAGAAACATGAAGAGGAGAACTGACTCTTGGATGTTGACCTCTGACCTCCATCTATACATGTGCAGTGCATCATATGCCTGTCACACTCAGAAGCACACATCACACACAACACTAAAGTTTTAAAAGGGGATCGGATGCATTTTTCAATAAAGAAAGTAACTAGATTCTGATTCCAGATCCTGAGCACATACAGAGAGAGCACTTGCCTTGGGCTGAGGTGGGCATTAGCTGCTACATTGAACTCGCTCTGTGGTTTTGCTAAATGCTCCTGACAGCTGCTGTTAGCTAAAAGATGTGTTGGCCAGGGTGTCTGCCTCACTGCTGAGGTCCATGTGTCTGTGGTGATGGCTGAGCCTGGAACAGAAGTGGGATTTGGTTTGATTTCCAGTGAGCGTCAAGAGTAAGGTGGAGGTGGAAGAGAGAAGGCCTTCTGCTTTAGGTGTGGCCCTTTAAGACGAACACCCTCCCTCCCCCACCCCATGGAGATCCTTGATGAAGGAGATGTAATGGTGTCTGTGAATGCATAACTTTTATTCAGGGTAAACCTGAGGACTAAATACCTTTTGCAGAAAGGAATGCCCAGGAAGAGAAGCTCATTAGCTCAACTCTCAGGGCTTATGTAGGTACCTCATTACTATGGAGGTTTTGATGCTCTGTGACTGATTGTCAAGGTCCTCTCAGTGGGGTGTGATGTTCATTTGTTCCAGAGCTAGCAGAGCCTGACAGGGAGCTTGTTTCCTACCTATCAGTCTCCATTTTGTGATTCCCTGAAGTTTTGAACCTGCTCAGCCCCACTGTTGTGATGACAAGGTCTACTTACCACACAAGCGTGCATACTTCTGAATGACCTTCTTACATTATACTTTGTGGAAATGGCCATTAGCACGGTGTTCAAGTCCAAGCCAGCTAGTAAGAAATCTAAATTCAGATTTACCATATAATTTAGTGAAATTTCCACTAAAAGAACATGGTTAAAAATTTAAAGGTCCCATTTAAGTACATTCATCCTTTATTCTCCAAGCAGTGCACAAAATGATTGCTAAATATATCTCAGTGAAGGAGCCCAGCTCTAGCAGAAAATGCTTGTATATTATATTTGGACAAAAGATCATTCATTTCTAAAGCATTATTTACTTGAAAGCAAAACAGAGCAGGTAAACACAAACTCAACTTGGCCAACATTTTTCATATAGATATTTCAGTTACCTAGTAGACATGTGAGGGAGAACATTCCTGATATTTACAAGTTAGAAATAGAATACCTTGGGATAGAGAGATGGCTCAGCAATTGAGATTATGTATTGCTATTCCAGTGGACAGGAGTTTGGTTCTGTACCCTCATCCAGTGGTTCACAACCTCCTGTAATTTCAGCTTCTTTATGTTTCTGAAGGAACCTGAACACCTCTACATTACTACCAATCCAAACACATGTACACACAATTTTTAAAAACTTGGCATTTTCATATTGGTTCTTGGAATTTTCTGTGTAGTTGTCTCCCATTCCATTCTAATACAAGTTTTGAATGGTCAAATCAGAATATTTTATATTCTTTGATCATTTTATACATTACAATATCAATAGAATCAGATATAGTAGACATTGAATAAACATATGCTTATCAGCTAAATAATTGAGCAAGTGGTCCATAAAAACAGTGTGTAGAATGGTGGCAAGCTTTATTTTTGTACAGAGAAATACTTGAAGATAAATTATAGTAATTAAGAATGAATTTTATTTTAGGCATATGGATTACTATGTTTATAGAACAATTTAATATACTTGTACATGTACACATTCACATACATATAACATATACATATAAATGGCTCCCTTCATATATCATATTATTTGATATTTCTATTAAGGAAATAATATGCTTTTGGGTAGATAATAGATAGTTCTTTTACTTTACACACAATAAACCCGAAGTCCACATCTGAGTATTATGTCCAGAGTGCTTTGGACTTATATCTCACAAGGTTAGTCACCTAAATATAAGCTCACTTGTTCATAGTGTAACTGTTATCTGACTTGGGCTAATAGTGAGAAAGTTTTGGTTAAGTGAAAAAAAATCTAGTTATCCAAACTTTAAATAGAGTAATTGATTTTCAAAGTTTTAACAAAAGATACATACAAAGAAGATTTATGACTTACAGACTATTTGTTTCTTTAAATATGATAGTGCTGCATGAGATGAGAAGGGAAAGGTATAAAGAAAGAATGAGAAGAAAGTAGAAAAAGAGAGGGCGAGAGAGAGAGAAAGAGAGAGAGAGGGAGAGAGAATGAGAGAGAGAGAGAGAGAGAGAGAGAGAGAGAGAGAGAAAGAGAGAAACAGGAGAAAATACAAAGATCAGTAAATGTTAAAACAGAAAGTGATTGTGTAAGGCACTGAGTTTTCAAGTCAGATTCTGGGTAGCATAAGTAGCTAGAAACCAAGAAGTCTTAACACCTGGTTAGTCGAGGGCAGACAGTTTATGCAGGCATTATCCTTAAGTTGGCACTTGAATAGTTATGTGGTTTGAAAGATGTTGTGGTTCAAATTGAAGCCTGTCCCTGGCATTTGGCAACTCTAGATGCTACTTGAATCTGCAAAACCTCTCCTAGTTTCTCCCTCTGAAAATTAGGAAAGATTATAGTGACTGCTTAAGCAGTTGTTATGCGTATTAAAAAGTCCGTGTACAAAGGACTTATCTTCCCTACAGGTATAGAGCCAGCACTGTATGTGTCATTGCAAGCATTCACTAGAAAATTTTAGTGATGTATTGTGTGTTACTTGATTAAAGAACAGACCTATAGACACTGAACTGTGTCCACTATATGCTGCAATCTTATTTCTAATATGACCACATATGACAGAGGAGCTCTGGAATAATAGTCAGGTTTAAGTGATGTCATGAAGGCATATCCAACCTGGAGTGATTAATGATCTCACAAGAATATACATCCCTAGACTTACTCTTCTTTGTACACCATCAGTGAAGACATAGTAAGAAGGAAGATTTGTACAAGTCATGACAAGCTCATTTCGTGAGGAGAAAAGTCTTAACTTTATCTTTTCATAGATTTTCCAGTCCTGAAGACTGAGTTAAACAAATCTCTATTGTTAAATCACCCAAACTCAGTTTTTGTTATGGCTATCTGTGCAGAGTATTAGATGACTCAAATCTGATCTACCTTGTTGTAAAGGAATGTGAACTCAGTGCATGATTAAAGGCAGAGTGATAGATGTCAACGGGAAAAATAAATGTAAAGAGACTTCAGAGAAATGATAAACCTGGATTTTTTTTTGGTTTTTTGTTTTGGTTTTTTTTTTGTTTGTTTTTTGTTTGTTTGTTTTAAAATGGGCTCCCAGACACTGGTTTTGATTTAAAATTTGTTCTTGAATTTCTTGATAGATCCTGATTTTCTTATTCTGACTTATGTAATTTTTATTCTTTGGGCTTCCTTACATGTATCTTGCTTGTGTATCTCCCTGGACTCTTTGTCCAGTTCCCCCAGTCCTCGCCTATAAACATCATAACATTTTTCTTCTCATAATAATCCACAGAGTTCAATTCAATTAGTGTGCTTAGGTCTTCAAATTTATCTTTGAGCATTAGTTGCGGGACATTGAGAGATCCTTCTCTATCTATGCTGAAATTTTTAGCTGGCTTGAGTTTGAACAGAACTCAGCTACCCTGAGTTCATGCATGTAACAAGTATGCCTTGTCTGAAGGTCAGCACTCCTCTATATACTATGGCTCTTATGGCCTTTCTGATCTTCTGTCATGATGTTGGAATTTATGCCTGGCACACTAAGTATGGTTAAAATCAATGTCTAGGAAAGTTACATACCATAGAGGAGAACCTTTTATTTCTAAATATAGTCATCCATAAATTACAAATAGTTTTCTTCTATCAACAATTACTTTGTTTTACTTTGTCTTGTTTTGAATATGCTTTTGTGTATTTAACAATCAGTGCCCAATTTTAAGCAATAACATTGAGGGAGTGGGGTCCTTGCTTGTCATCAGAAACCTCAGCTTTAATCTTCAGGGCCACTTAAATGTACATGGTTGAAACAACTCTGGAGTTCCAGGACCTGAGATAGAAAGGTAGGAAGATTAGGAGTTCAGGGACAATGCTGGCTATGTAGAGAATTCAAGGCCAGCTTGAGATCTTTCAGACATTGTCTGAAAAATAAAGCGAATCACATAAAATCGATTTCATGTGATTTCTTACTATAACTGTTATTTAAATTGGAGACTATAAAATGAAAGATAGATATTGGTGGTATATGTTTCTTTTGTTTCTTAAAGCACAAAAGTAATTACTTGAATTCATCAAAAATTCAACATTGTACTCCATGTCTTTTGGGGAGAGTGCAAAATATTAACTCTAATAAGGCATTGTGATTTTCATCATGAGACACGACAGAAATATGAATAGTGCAATATAATCAGGATGCAATATATTTCAGATGGCATCTCTGAAAGAACACAGGGTACCAAATGAAACGAACATGGATAAGGAACACAGATCCAAATTGAGCATGAAAATGAGTTCATTATGTTTGTAGAAGAGTTGATGGATGTTTGGTGTAAAGACAAAGGTCAAAGACAGCTATAGGTAAGCTAATGGGTACCAGCTATAAAAAAGCCTTTCCTTCAGTAACATAAATCAATAACATCATGTTGTCATAGAAATGCCACCAGAAGAATATGATGGTATAGCTGCCACAAACCCATTGTTAGGTGGTGACTCCACAGTTTTCAAGGTTATTCAGATGTAGATGTGAGAGTAAAAAATACTGGTGTCAGGAAGTCCATAGTAGAAAAAGGTTTACTCAAGTCACAACTTTAGTAGGTCATCTCTAGAAACATGAAACTTTGCTTCTTTCTGCATGGTTTCATTTAATGGTAACACAGATCAAAGGAAGACTTCTAGTAGATGGAGAAAACTCGGGTGTCCAAAAGGTGCTTGTATCTGGTATGCTGGGAGTTGAAATAAAAAAGACTTTGTTTATTCATTTGAAGGATCGGAGACCAGAGCATTGGCTCAGTTGGTAAACTGCTTGAGTTCAGACCCATTACACCCAAGAAAACTGCAATGGGTGGCTGTGCACATATGCAATCTCAGCTCTGGAGAAGCAAAGACAGGTACATCCCTAGTGTTTGCTGACCAGACAGTTGACCTTAATAGACAATCTTCAGTTCTTTGTGATAGATGTCTGGACAAGCAAAGTGGTTGGCACTTGGGGAATGACAGTTGAGGCTGACCTTTGGAGTACACATATACACATGGTCCTAAACATACAACACATATACACATGGACCTAAACATACATCACACACACACACACACACACACACACACACACACACACACACATAGTATGCAAGAGAGAGAATGGGAGCAAGAGAGAGAATGGGAGGAAAGGGAGAAAGAAAAGAGGAGAGGTAAATAATAAATAAATGATCAGCAAAAAGGAAGGAAAACAACAAGAAAGCAGGTTTAAACAAAAGAAAAAATAGGAGGAAATAGACTTATTTCAATAATATTTCTCTACAGTCTCACCACTGTCTTTGTAAGTTGTATTGCTGTTTGTTCAGGCAGTTGTCTCCAGGCCTGCAGTGGAGCAGGTACCCACTAGGCTACGTTCTCCAAAAACAAAAGAGGCTCCTACGAGTGGGCCCTGGATTCTGTCTGCTTATTGTATCTAAGATAGAAATGAAATTTTCCAAAAAGATCACAGCTGTTGACGATAATATGAGCCTGTTCTCATGAATAGAGCAACATCATTTTTCTAGCTCCGTCTTTTAATTAATTTTGGAAGCACAAAATTCATTGTTTATTTTTCCCTGAAAGGAATGATCATAGGTCTTGGGATGCCTTTTGAACATGAACAATGCTGTTTGTGTATATATACAGTGGTGTACAAAACTATTCTTACAAGCTTTATAGGACAAACTTTATGTATTATACACACATATATGGAGCTATACTGTGAAATATATATATATATATATATATTTTGAAATATATATATATTTTGAAAATATATATATATATCATAATGATATATAGAAACTGTATATGTGTGTGTGTGTGTGTGTGTGTGTGTGTGTGTGTGTGTGTATCAATATTACAGTGACTTGAAAACTCTTGAGTTGCATATCTACCTATGAAGACATGTCATTTGGTATTAAAACATGGTAATGGGCAAGTCCATATAGAAAAAAGGTAGCTACTAATCTGTCTTCAACCAAATAGCATTGTATGATAGGCATAATCCTGCCACATCAGTGGCTGGCTTCCTTAGACACAAGCTCTTTCTTTCATTGGGGCTTTCGTTCCACTGGGACTCCTAATACACTGTTGTCACTCACAATATTTTATGATAATGAAATCTCAGGTTTAAGTGTCCCTATATGAATATCATCTGAAATGAATTTATTTATGTATGGCTATATCCTCATAATACAGAACAGACTTATGCTTCCTTAATATGTCTTTCAACATTCATGTTTTCCCTGTATTATTTCTTTCAAAGTAGGTGAAGGAGATGGACTCACCCTCTGGGTTTTACAATTCTTTAGTGTGTTGATTTTGTGCATACTCTTTTACCTACCTCTTCCACCCTGCTGAACCAACATTTAAACTGCTATTAAACAAAAACTGAGGGTCAGGAATCCTGATAAGCAAGTGTGTGTGTGTGTGTGTGTGTGTGTGTGTGTGTGTGTGTGTGTGCCTGTCTATGAGTGTGTGTATGGCAAGAGAAAGTTAGTGCAAAAAAATCAGTGTCCCTAAACAATGAATGTAGAAAAGACATCCAGAGATGTGTCATCAGCATATTCTAGATGCAGATTGTAACAGCCAAAGAAATTTGGCTGAGAAAAACCTCACAGTGATCAATCAGTCCATCCCTCTGCTTCTGGGCAAAACCACACCTCAGAAATTCCAGACAGATGAGATCCTACACCTAACAGGATGGCTCCAGGATAGAAGGCTTAGCATTCTCCAGCAGTGGTGTTCCTAGTGACTCACAAGCATCAGTCTTAAGCAGTCATCATGTAGAGTTTAATTAGCGCTTTCCAAACCACAGCACGTTTTACTGCATTTCTCACTGCTGTATCCAGTGGGAAAAGTCTGACCCACAAATGATTTCATTAAAAGGAGGAATCCAGGCACACTCTGATGGCAGTATTTATAGAGGTAGAATTTGTCATTATTGGTTTTTGTTTGCTTGCTTTCTTTTAAACTGAGATGCAGTACATAAAGCAGGTCTAGAGCACAGTGCACACTGTTTAAACATAAATGAGGAATGAATTAGTTTTGTTTACAATAGCAAGTGTGACTGCAAGACACTGAAAAATGAATTTCAAAACACATGCAAAACAGCATCATTTAAAGATGGAAAGCTAAGAATTTGTCAGGACTGAGGACTGTAGGCCTGCACACAGGATCCCCGACCCCACACACAAAAGCCTAAGAGCCAAAGGAGGGCTCACACTCATGAACACAGGTGCGAGTTCAAACTCCTTCCCCACGGATTATCCCAGGAGAGGCCACCCAGAACTCACAGGCCCCAGGTACCAGTGCTGCCTGGGAATGAACACTTTCTGCCCAAGGCCAGACCCAGTGCAGTTTCATCAAGACTGGTTGCCTGCCCACAAGTTGCTAGGCCCCTGGAAAAGAAGAACCACTGAAAGGTTCTCACTCCTGAGCACAGGGGCAAGTCTGTATCCCTCCCACTGACTTTGCCAGAGAAGCCAGCCTGAATTTTCAGGGCCCAAGTATTAGTGTTGCCTGGGAACAGACACATCCTCCCCAAGACCAGTTGCTTGAGGACCGTGGACCACCTCGAGGATGGAGGTCCTCAAGAAGCACATAAATAACACACTTAAAGAAAACCAGGAGAACACATGCAAACAAGTTGAATCCCTTAAAGAGGAAACATAAACACACACACACACACACACACACACACACACACACACACACACACACACACACAAAACACAAAGATCACTTAAAGAGTTAGAGGAAAGCACAACCAAACAGGTAAGGCAATTGAAAACAGAAATAGAAACAAGGAAGAATTCACAAAAGAAGACAATCCTGAAGTTGCAAAACCTAGGAATGATATAGGGAGTCACAGGCACAAGCATCACAAACAGAATACAAGAGATGGAAGAGAATCTCAGGAGCAGAAGACACCATATAAATCATTGACACAACAGTCAGAGAAAATGCAAAAATCAAAAAGCTTCCAACTCAAAACATCCAGGAAATCCAGGACACAATGAGGAGACCAAACCTAAGGGTCATAGGTATAGAAGAGAGCAAAGACTCCCCAACTGAAAGGCCCAAAAATATCTTCAACAAAATTATAGAAAAAAACGTCTCCACCCTAAAGAAAGCGATAGCCATGAACATACAAAAATCCTACAGAACTACAAATAGATTGAACCAGAAAAACAATTCTTTCTGATACATAATAGTAAAAACAACAATTGTTCAAAACAAAGGAAGAATACTAAGTGCAGTAAGAGAAAAAGGATAGGTAACATATAAAGTCAGACGAAACAGAATTACACCAGACATTTCAACAGAGTCTATGTAAGTTAGAAGATGCTGGACTGACATCATATAGAACCTAAGATAACATAAATGCCAGCCCAGGTTACTATATCCAGCAAAACTCCAAATTAGCATAGGTGGAGAAACCAAGATATTCCGAGACAAAAGCAAATTTATACAATAGTTGTCCAAAAATGTACCCCTACAAAAGATAATAGAAGGAAAACTCCACCACAAAAAGGGAAACTTCACCCTAGGATAAACAAGAAATTAATTGTGTTGCAACAAACCCCAAAGAAGAAAAGCATACAAACATAATTCTACCTCTAACAACAAAAAAGCAGGAAACAACAATCACTATTTCTTAATATTTCTAATTTCTTAATATTTCTAATCAATGGACTCAATTCCCCAATAGAAAGACATAGAATATGATACTGGATACATAAACAAAATCCAGCATTTTCCTGCATACAGAAAACTCATCTCAGCAACAAAGACAGGCACTACCTCAGAGTAAGAGGTTGGGAAAGAATTTTCCAAGCAAATTGTTCAAGAAACAAGCTGGAATAGCCATCCTAATATCAAATAAAATTGGCTTTCAACCAAAGTTATCAAAAGATGGGGAAGGACACATTTTACTCATCAAAGGAAAAATCTATCAAGATAAACTCTCAATCTGAAACATCTATGCTCCAAATACAAAGGCTCTCACATTCATAAAAAAATGTTACTAAAGCTCAAAGCAAATATTGTATTATGCATAATAATGGTGGGAGAATTCAGCACCCCATTCTCATCAATTCATCAATGGACAAATCATGGAAGCAGCAACAGAAAAGAGATACAGTGAAACTAACAGAAGTTATGAACCAAATGAATTTAAAAGAGATCTATAGAACATTTCATCCCAAAACTATATGTATATATATATATATATATATATATATATATATATATATATATATATATATATATATATATATATATATATATATATATATATATATATATATATATATATACCTTCTTCTCAGCACCTCATGGCAGCTTCTCCAAAACTGACCATATAGTCATTCACAAAACAGGCTTCCGCAGATGCAAGACCATCAAATTAATCCCATGCATCCTATCAGATCATAGAAAAATAAAAGAACTATACAAACAATCTACAAAACCAAGAATTTGTTCTTTGAGAAAATCAACAAAAGCAATAAACCCTCAGCCAGACTAAGTAGAGGGCACAGCGATAATATCCAAATTAACAAAATCAGAAATGAAAGGGGAAACATAACAACAGAAACTGAGGAAATTCAAGAAATCATTAGACCCTACTATAAAAGCTTATACTCACCAAAACTGGAAAATCTAGAGGGAATTATAAATTTTCTAGACAAATACCAGGTAAAAAAGTTAATTCAGGAGCAGATAAACCATCTTAACAGCCCCATAACCACTAAAGAAATAGAAGGAGTCATCAAAAGCCTCCCAACCAAAAAAAAAAAAAAAAAAAAAAAAAAAAAAAAAAAAAAAAAAAAAAGGCCAGGACCTGATGTGTTCAGTGTAGAATTCTATCAGACCTTCATAGAAGATCTAATACTAATACTTCCCAACTATTCCATAAAATAGAAACCGAGGGAATACTACCCAACTCATTCTTTGAAGCCATAATTACACTCATTCCTACACCACACAAAGCTTTTATAAAGGAAGAGAACTTTAGACAAATTTCCCTCATGAACACTGATGTAAAAATACTCAATAAAATTCTAACAAACTGAATACAAGAACACACCAAAACGATCATTCACTATGATCTAGTAAAATTCATCTCAGGAATGTAATGATGGTTCAATATATGAAAATCCATCAATGTCATCTACTATACAAACTCAAAAAAGAATGATCATCTCTTTAGATGCTAAAAGCATTTGACAAAACTCAAAACCCCTTCATTTTAAAAGTCTTGGAAATAACAAGAATTCAAGGACCTTGCTTAAACATAGTAAAAACAATATTCAGCAAACCAGTAGCAGATATCAAACTAAATGGTGAGAAACTTGAAGCAATCCCAGAGGGACTAGACAAAGCTATCCACTCTGTCCCTGCTTATTCAATATAGTACTGGAAGTACTAGCCTGAGCTCTCAGACAGCAAAAAGAAGGCAAAGAGATTCACACTGAAATAGAAGAAGTCAAAATATCACTATATGCAGATGTTATAATAATATACGTAAACGATCCCAAAAATTCCAAGAAAGAACTTTTACAGCTGAAAAACAACTTCAACAAAGTGGCTGAATATATAATTAACTCAAAAAAAAATTAGTAGCTTTCCTCTACTCAAAGTATAAAAAGGCTAGAAAAAAAGTTAGAGAATTGACACCCTTCACAATAGTCATACAGAATATAAAATACTTTGGTGTGACCCTAACCAAGCAAGTGAAGGATTTGTATGACAAGAACTGAAAGTCCCTGAAAAAGGAAATTGAAGAAGATCTCAGAAGATGTAAAGACCTCCCATGCTCATAGATTGGAAGCCTTAACATTGTAAAAATGGCCATCTTGCCTAAGGCAATCTACAAGTTCAATGCAATTCCCATCAAAACTTGAACTCAGTTCTTTATAGAGTTAGAAAGCACAATTTGCAAATTCATCTGAAATAATATAAAAACCCAGGAGAGCAAAAACCATTCTCAACAATAAAAAATCTTTCTGGGGAATCATCATCCCTGACCTCAAGCTGTATTACAAATCAATTGTGATAAAAACTGCATGGTATTTGTACAGAGACCAGCAGGTAAATCATTGGAATAGAAATGAAGACCCAGAAATGAACCCATACATCTAACATCATTTGATCTTTAACAAAGTTGCTAAAAACATTCAATAAAAAAAGGAAAGCCTCTCAACAAATAGTACTGCTTGCACTGAAAGTCAGCATAGAGAAGAATGCAAATCCATCCTTTCTTATCTTCTTGGACAAAGCTCAAGTCCAAGTGGATCAAAGACCTCCACATAAAACCAGGTACACTGAGTCTAAGAGAACAAATAGTGGGGAAGAACTTAGAACACATAGGCACAGAAGAAAAAAAAAATTTAACAACTTTATTTTACAAAACAAAGATAAATGTACAGATTTTAAGCATTTTGCATAAAATTATACAATATATTTTTGTCAGTACTTTTTTCAGATTTTAAAATAATTTTTACATAAAACTGTATGAATATATTTTTTAGTCAGTACTTGATATTTTTAAAGGTTTGATAGTATGCATTGAAAACTTAATAGTTACAATGAGCATGAAGTACATGGAAAACAAAATGTAACGTGGAAATAGTTAAAGTTTTCTTGTTGTATAAATATTTTTTTGTTTTGTTTTATTTTGTTTCCTTTATTTCTTGGACTTCATACAGTCTGTGAGTTGTTTCTGGGGCAGTGCAAGCCTCTGGGATTAGCATCCTACTATCAGTGACTGCATATTATGTCTGTTCTTTTGTGACTGGGTTATCTCACTCAGAATGACATTCTCTAGATGCAGCCATTTTCTTAAGAATTTAGTCAAGTCATTGTTTCTGGTGGCTGAGTAGTATTCCATTGTGTAATGTACCACAATTTTTGTATCCATCTTCTGAAGGACATCTGGGTTCTTTCCAGCTTCTGGCTATTATAAATAGAGCTGGTATGAACATTGTGGTGCATATATCTTTGTTGTGTACTAAGGTGTCTCTGGGGTATATGCCCAGAAGTAGAATAGCTGGGTCTTCAGGTAGTATTATATCCAATTTTCTGAGGTATCGCCAGATTGATTTCCAGAGTGGTTGTATTAGTTTGCAACCCCACCAACAGTGGAGAAGGGTTCCACTTTCTCGGCAACCTAGCCAGCATCTGTTGTCATCTGAGTTTTGGATCTTGGCCAATCTGACTGGTGTGAGATGTAATCTCAAGGTTGTTTTGATTTGCATTTCCCTGATGGCTAAGGATGTCAAGCACTTCCTCAGATATTTCTCAGCCACTCGATATTCCTCAACTGAGAACGTTTTGTTTAGCTCTGTACCCCATTTTTTAATAGGGTTATTTGATTCTCTGGTGTCTAGCTTTTTGAGTTCTTTGTATACCTTAGATATTATGCCTCTATCTGATGTGGAGTTGGTAAAAATCTTTTCCCATTCTGTTGGTTGACGTTTTGTTTTCTTGACAATGTCCTTAGCCTTTGCAGAAACTTTGCAATCTCATTAAGTCCCATTTGTTAATCTTTGACCTTAGAGCTTGAGCCATTGGTGTTTTGTTCAGGAAATTTTCTCCTGTGCCTATATGTTCTAAAGTTTTCCCTACTTTCTCATCTAATTGTTTCAGTGTATCTGGTTAATGTGGAGATCTTTGATCCACTTACACTTGAGCTTTGTACAAGGAGATAAGAAAGGGTCTATTTTCATTCTTTTGCATGTTGAGTGCCAGTTGGACCAGCACCATTTGTTGAATAGGCTGTCCTTTTTCCATTGAATGTTTACGGCTCCTTTGTCAAAAATCAGGTGACCATATATGTGAGGGCTCATTTCTGGATCTTCTATTCTATTCCATTGATCCACGTGCCTATTTCTGTACCAGTACCATGCAGTTTTCAGCACAATTGCCTTGTAGTATAGCTTGAGGTCAGGGATAGTGATTCCCGCAGATGTTTTCTTGTTGTTGAGGATGGATTTCGCTATTCTAGGTCTTTTGTTGTTCCATATGAAATTGCACATTGATCTTTCCAATTCCATGAAGAATTGTGTTGGAATTTTGATGGGGATTGCATTGAATCTGTAGATTGCTTTTGGTAGGATGGCCATTTTTAAAATGTTGATCTTTCCAATCCATGAGCATGGGAGATCTTTCCATTTTCTGAGATCCTCCTCAATCTCCTTCTTTAGAGGTTTGAAGTTCTTGTCATACAGGTCCTTCACTTGCTTAGTTAGAGTCACACCAAGGTATTTCATAGTTTTTGTGACAATTGTGAAGGGGACCTTTTCCCTAATTTCTTTCTCTACATGTTTGTCCTTTGAGTATAGGAATGCTACTGATTTGTTTGAGTTGATTTTGTATCCAGCCACTTTGCTGAACTTGTTTATCAGCTGTAGGAGTTCTCTGGTGGAGTTTTTGGGTTCACTTAAGTGCACTATCATGTCATCAACAAAGAGTGATGTTTTTATCTCTTCCTTTCTGATTTGTATCCCCCTGATCTCCTTTTGCTGTCTAATTGCTCCAGCCAGGACTTCCAGTATTATGTTGAATAGGTAGGGGGAGAGTGGGCAGCCTTGTCGAGTCCCTGATTTTAGTGGGATTGCTTCAAGTTTCCCACCGTTAAGTTTGATGTTGGCTGTTGGTTTGCTGTATATTGCTTTTATTATGTTTAGGTATGGACCTTGGATTCTTGTTCTTTCCAGGACTTTTAACATGATGTGGTGTTGAATTTTGTCAAATGCTTTCTCAGCATCTAGTAAGATGACCATGTGATTTTGTTCTTTGAGCTTGTTTATATAGTAGATTACGTTGATGGATTTCCTTATATTAAACCATCCCTGCATCCCAGGGATGAAGCCTACTTGTTCATGATGAAGTCATCAAAAGCCTCCCAACCAAAAAAATCGCAGGTCCAGATGGGTTCAGTGCAGAATTTTATCAGACATTTATGGCGATATAACACCAATACTCTCCAAACTATTCCAAAAGTTAGAATCAGATGAAATACTACCCAACTCATTTTTTGAGGCTACAATAACCCTCGTACCTACACCACACAAAGACCCTACAAGGAAAGAGAACTTCAGACCAATCTCACCTATGAACATTGATGCAAAAATACTCAAGAAAATCCTTGCAAACCGAATCCAAGAACACATCAAAACGATCATTCATCATGACCAAGTAGGCCAAGACATGTTTACTGTCAGGAACATAATATGGATGTCTTCTCTAAGGCTCTACCAGAACCATACTGATACAGAGGAGGATAATTGTAGCTAACCATCAGGCTGAACAAGAGGTCCCCCATGAAGAAGCTAGAGAAAGGACTGAAGGAGCTAACAGGGTTCTTCAACCCCATGGGAAAAACAAAATTATCTACTAACCAAATCCGCCACAGCTCCCAGGGACTAAAATACCAACCAATGAGTTTGCAGGAAGAGATACATGGCCCCAGGTCCATATGCAACACAGGATAACACCAATGGCCTATGCTCTAAGATCAAGAATTTACAAAAGAATTGTCAAAATAATTGACCTCATGAAATTGTAAAGCTTCTGTAAGGCAAAGGACACTGTCAAAAGGACAAACCAACAACCACCAAACTGGGAAAAGATCTTTACCAATCTTATATCTGATAGAGAGATAGTATCCAATATGTGCAAAGAACTCAAGAAGTTAAATTATAGAGAATCAAATAATCCTATTAAAAATGGGATAAAGAGCTAAACAAAGAATTCTCAATTGAGGAATATCAAATGGCTGAGAAGCATCTAAAGAAATGCTCAAAATCCCTAGTCATCAGGGAAATGCAAATCAAAACAACCCCTAGAGTCCACCTCATACCATTCAGAATGCATAAGATCAAAAACTCAGGTGACAGCAGATTTTGGCGAGGATGTGGAGAAAGAGGAACACATCTCTACTGTTGGTGGGACTGTAAACTGGTACAACCTCTCTGAAAATCATTCTGGTGGTTCCTCAGAAAATTGGACACAGTACTACTTGAGGATCCAGCTATTCCACTCCTGGGCATATACCCAAAAGAAGCTCCAACATGTAACAAGGACACATGTTCCACCATGTTCATAGCAGTCTTATTTATAATGGCCAGAAGCTGGTTAAGAACCCAGATGTCCTTCAACAGAGGTATAGATACAGTGGTATATATATATATATATATATATATATATATATATATATACAATGAATCACCACTCACCAAATTTTCAGGCAAATGGTTGGAACTTGAAGCTGTCATCTTGTGTGAAATAACCCAGTAACAAAAACACACTCATGGTATATACTCACTTATAAGTGGATACTAACCCATAAAGCTTGAATAACCAAGAAATAACTCACACAACTTATGAAGCTCACAGAGCATGAATGCCAGTAGGTGGATGCCTCAGTCTTCTTATAAGGGAGAACTAAACTCCTACAGGTGGAAAAAAAGGGACAAATAGTGGAGCAGGGATTGGAGAAAAGATTATCCAAAGACTGCCTCACCATCTGCATCCACTAAAACTAAGCATGTTTACTTTCAGGAACATAATATGGATGTCTTCTCTAAGGCTCTACCAGAACCATACTGATACAGAGGAGGATGATTGTAGCTAACCATCAGGCAGAACAAGAGGTCCCCCATGAAGCAGCTGGAGAAAGGACTGAAGGAGCTAACAGGGTTCTTCAACCCCATTGGAAAAACAAAATTATCTACTAACCAAACCCACCACAGCTCCCAGGGACTAAAATACCAACCAATGAGTTTACAGGAAGTGATCCATGGCCCCAGGTCCATATGCAACAGAGGATAACATTCTCTCGCATCAATGGGAAGAGAGGGCTTTGGTCCAGCAAAGGCTCATTTTCCCAGTGTAGGGGAATGCCAATGTGTTGAGGTGGGAGAGGGTTGTTGGAAGAGAGGGCACCCTCATGGAGGAAATAATACAGGGAAGAGATGGGATTAGAGAAAGTGGATAATGTCTGAAATGTAAATGCAGAGAATATCCAATAGAATTAAATTAAAAAAGATAGAGAGCTAAGAGGTTTAGCATTATTTTGGAAATTTTTTTTTGAAAACTAGAAGTGTATCCATCATCTGTCTAGTATCTGTCTATCTATCTATCTATCTATCTATCTATCTATCTATCTATTATCTATCATCTATCATTCATTTATCTTTAATTGTCGTGTATCTATTAACATATTATTTATATATCTGGCATTTATCAATCTAGCATCTACCAATATATCATCTATATCTATCTGTCTGTCTATCTGTCTATCTATCATCTAGCAATCATCTAGCTATATATGTATGTATGAATTATTTAACATCTATCTACCTGTCATCTCTCTACCTATATAACATCTAGTTACTTACTTATTAGTCAACTTATCTACCACTGAGCCTATCTAGTATCTATCTAATATACCATCTCTCTATGTGCCTGTGGGCTTTTTTTTTTTTTTTTTTTTTTTTTTTTTTTTTTATTACGGCAGTCTCACCTTTTCTGCTTCCTTCTGCTCCAGCACTTGGTCTTATTCATTTATTACTCAAGTATTCATACTTCATTTTGTATCAGTCCTCTATGTTTCTAGAAGAATTGAGCAGAAAATACAGAGTGGAGATAACCTTCTCTTACCTAGTCTTACGCCCCCCATAAAAACAGAAAGCACATGGATTTTAATTTTTTTTAATATGGGTACAATGATTTTACATGACTAAAACCAAACCAAATTCAATGCATTATCTTATTGCTATATAAATTTTCTTTTTATAACATGTTGTTTGTCTAGAAATTTGCACCTATTATTTATTTTTTTAATTTTTTTAAATTATTTTTTCTTGTCTTCTGAAGAGCAAGGTTTATAGTCCTTTAGTGGCATAAACCATAAAGTCTCAGGTCAGGAAAGCTTTCTGATGTCAGAAGTTTAGATCTACTTCCAAAGGCCTATGAGCTAGGAACTCACAACATTTTGGGGAGTCAGGATAGCTTCAGGGCCTGGAGTTGTATATCCCCTTTCATGTCCAGCAGGATTTAATAAAACCAGGTAGGATTATGCCTAGTAAAATAGTTTTTCCTGCATGGAAAGATAGCTTATTTGTTAAAGTGCTTGCTTGTAAATATGAGTATCTGAATTCAATGACAGGAGCCCACATAAAAATACCAGGCATTATGATATGTGTGTGGGTGGTGGTGGGGCACAGGAGAAGCTATAAGGTGCTCTGGTCAGCTGCTCTAACCTAACTGATTAACTGTAAGTCAATAAGAGATCCTATCTCAGAGGAGATGTATGATACCCCAAGGATGGCATCTGTGACTATCTTCCTGTTTCCACATGTATTTACACACACACACACACACACACACACACACACACACAAACACGCACACGTACCACATACACACACAAACATACACATGGACATTGACATAGACACAGATGCATGCATGTATATACACATACACACACTTTAATACATACATATATATATATATATATATATATATATATATATATATATATATATATATACATATATAGACTCACAAAAAACTGTCTAAGGAGAGAACAACTAAGATGCTGTGGTGTGCCTTTGTCTCAGCAATAATTTTGGTGTTTCAGGTGTTAAAAACAAGCAATTAGTTCTTAGGATATTTTCAGTGTATGATTTTTTTTCACATGTAGCCCATGCTGAGTGACAGATCATCTGGAGTGGATTCTTAAAATGTGTTTCTGATGGAGAGACAGAAGAGTTCCTGGAGGTAAAACACAGAAACTGGGAACCCTGGGAATAGGATCCTGGCCAACTGGCTCATTCCAGGCATGTTCTTGCTCAGTCTTGTCCACCGGTGGCATTGTGTGGTTCAGTAATTACTGTTTTGGTTGCTTCCTTTCTGCTGCCCTGACTCTTGAGTTTCTGCTCAGTTAGTTTGGGATCCCAAAGCAATGATCCTGTCTTCTCTCCAACTCTCAGACTGGCTGTTTGCATTGACCTAAGTTCCCTGGTGGATACAAGGAGAAACTCAAGTTTTCACTGCATTCAACCTATTTTCTCCTGGTGTGGATGAACAAGATGGTTTCCATGATCACAGCATAGCCGTCTGGCAACTGGAAGCTGAAACAGTCATTTTGAGTGCTCCCAATAGTCAACTCACCTGCTTCTCTATGGGCCTTGTTAATAGTGTCCCAGTCATACAATCTGTTTCACTTCTTATACAGGGAATTATAAAATGTGTTGTTTTTCTTGTAAGAAATCATTTTGTTCCTCAATTATTATAGATAAATCATTTTCAGATTTAAGTGATACATATGGCTTAAAAGTAAACTGCATCATACTGACCCTTGTCATATCTGTAGCTGCTTGTGTGATGTTGAAAACTCAGCAGTACTTTATTGAATTGATGCATTTGGGGCATTTTATGTATATTAAATGTGTATTTTATGTATATTAAAATTCATAATGTAATGTTGTGATCTATGGTCATAAAAAGATACAGTCTCCTCATTGCCATGTATTTTTATCAACTAATGCTACTTAATGCTTAATTAGATCAAATCCTCAGAGTACCTCAAGATAAAATGTATTCTCTGAGTGTAGTTATATTCAGATTCTCATTAAATACATCTGTGATACAAATGCATTCAGGGATATATATTCTCTCAAACCACATATAAAACCAGTCTAAAACCTGGACCAAATTAGTGAATTTGTGAGTTTACTGAAAAAATTATAATCATAATATGGTGGAAATATGAGTTTATTATTTTTTGTTCAGTTATCATTTCTGTATTTCTACAGCTGATCACTTTGATTGTTTTGCCTGCTGGTTGAGTTGTATTTAAAAACATTTATACTTCATTTGGACCCATGGAAATGGCTTGTGAACTATGTAGATGATGATATAATTATCTTCCTCATTTGTTAGTTGTAAATTATTCTAAAGCTCTAGCAATCATAGTTTGTAAACTCTAGTGTGTACATCAGCGCTTTTTCTGCAAGCAGCGTGTTTTTTTCTCTTCTGGAATTCACAGCTCTATGCTCACGTGCTTCGTCAGGGAAGAAGGGAACTACAATTTCAAGTTCTCATTTACTTCCTCTTCATGTTTGTCTTTGCAGTAGTAAAAAGAAATAACTAAAAGGCTGAAGTAAAGCTTGTCTTGAAAGCACAAATAACTGTATATTTGTATATCTTGGTACATTAGTATACTTCTGTAGTCCCTGTGCACTGACAATGAGTTAAAGGGTAAATTTAGGAGAATTCTCTAGACACATGGGCCAGCTAGCCAGTATTCCCAGAAGAGTACAAAACCAAAATGCCACCTCAAACAGTGTGGAAGGGAAAGAATAGCACTCAAATTTGTCTTTTGATTTCTTATCTCATGAATGTCTCATGAATGTGCACCCTCGAGCTATCGCGTGCGCGCGCGCGCGCGCGCGCGCACACACACACACACACACATTTTAAATTAATTAATTAATTAGTTAGAATTTTGTGAAAGTAACCTTTATCCAGATGTAATTGTCATCTCAAAGGCTTATTGCTGTATAAGCTCACTCTTTCTACTTCTTTCTTAACTCTGATGGAATGCTTCAAATAAGCTGTTTTGGCTCAAAGTCATCTACAAGCTGAGTGATTCAAACTGGCTTCTATTGGCTTCTCACTGAATTGTGTTTTTTTTTTTTTTTTCTAAAAACTGCCTCTGAATTCCAAACTGAAGTGCTCTGAACTTAGCTCAACTGCATGAGACTGGCTTACTCTGCACTGCTCTCCTGTGCTGTTTTCATGAGAGTTGGGCATATTCTATTTCTGACTCATCCTGTCAATTTTTTCTCTGATTTGTCACTTTGTCTGTCCCTCAATTAGACATCATTTTCAAGCATGGCTGTTTCCTTTTACAAACTAACTTTGCCTTTATTGTTAGGAATTAAAGGTGTGTACTAAGGGAATACAGACTAGTAGGTCTGTATTCCAGCCAAATTAGACTGTAATCCAGGGTATGACTGCATTCTAGCTGAATCATATGTTTGGGCATGACTCCTTGCCAGATCAGCCATGCTGGTAGATTAAAATTCCTCTACAGAACTTGGCAAAGTATATTAATTGAAACAGTAAAAAGTAAAAAAAAATATGCAAATAAAAGAAAAATATAGCAATTCTTCTCTGAATTATCTCTATTTATGTTGCTAACAATTCACCTTGAAACATTTAATGTGATGCAATGCTTATTATCAAAATGCTTAACTTGATATTTTTCAGCATGTTTGTAAATATACACAATTATGTCCATTGAAGCAATCATCGCTAGTGTTTGGAAACTGATATATGTAAGCATGGAGGTGAAGACACTGTAGGAATAATTCAAATTGATTTCTGAGCTGGTTCAAATTATTTTAAAATTATATTTGAGAAGCTTATAACTCTCGTTGTGACATCAAATTTCCATTCATTGATGGATGGAATAAATTAGCCAAGGGTTGAATATGGGGAGCAACTGAACTTGTTGAAATAAAAACATGCTATGGCAAGAGTAAAACAGTATCCCTTCCTGTGGAGAGCTCATTGGAAATCACACATTCTGGAGTTAGAAAGGTGGCATCTCCATCACCTCTGTCTCTATCTTTATCTCTATCTCTCTATAGGTAATCTAACTCTATCTACATCTCATCTATACATCTATATAGATATAGATTTATTGTAGTATAATAAATATTCTGTATTACTCTCCACATTGCAATCTAATTATGTTTTGTATATGGACTCTAGATCATTAGTAGTGAGGCTATTAATGTGTGTGTGTGTGTGTGTGTGTGTGTGTGTGTGTGTGTACATGTATATGCATACATGCATGTGCCTGCGTTGGTAACATGAAGACATGAGTCCGTTAATCCGTGTGAAACTGAGACCTCCAGCTTTGCCTTGCAGTGGCATGCCAATCCGATTGATTGCAGAGGAAAACTAGTGTATATAGAACTTTGGTTTGTAGGAACTGAAAGTGTTTATTTTTTCAAAGAAGACTTTCTTGTTGGTATGAACAAATGCACTTTTATGTTAAGAAACAATAGATCAAGGGCATTTGGCATTGCTGACTTTTAGCCACCAGTGACTAAACTGCAAATCAGACCTCCCTAGGAGCTATGCTTTTAACTTTGAAGGCGAACAAGGTATTCTGTCTACATTGCTGATGGCACTTTCTTTTTACCACATCCACACACATACCACACACTCAACCATCCATAAAGGTGAGTCAAAGTCTCCTGTGTTTCTCTGTAGCCTGCCCTTTGCTGAATGACAGTCCTTGATATTGTTGGTACACAGTCACCTAACTCTTCAAATTTAACCTGTATAAAGGTTTTAATTTCACTGTTGGTAGTCTTTTCTTATGGAAGTATGTTTAAAAGAATATTCTCTTGAAAACTGTCTATTTCTTTTTACTGATACAGTGATTCATCTTTATGTCTAAACGTGTTTGTGTGTGTGTATATGCACACTCGTGTGGGTGCTGTGGAGGTATTTTCCTATGGTGTCTGAATGTCTGTGGTGATTGGGAATTCCAACTTTTTAAAAAAAAATTTGCATTTCAAATGTTATCCTCTTTCCTGGTTTACCCTCAGGAATCCCACTATCTAATCCCCACTTCCTTGCTTTTATGAGGATGCTCCCCAACCACCCACTCCTATCTCCTGCTCTGACATTCCCCCACTGGGGAAACAAACCTTCACAGGAACAAGGGCCTCTTCTCCCACTGATGTCTGACAAGGTCATCCTCTGCTACATATGCAGCTAGAGCCATAAGTCCCTTTTTGTGTACTCTTTGGTTGGTTGTTTAGTTCCTGGGAGCTCTGGGCTCGGGGGTGTCTGGTTGGTGGATACTGTTGTTCTTCCTATGGGGTTGCAAACACCTTAAGCTCCTTCAGTCCTTTCTCTAGCTCTTTCATTGGGGACCCCATGCTCAGTCCATTGGTGTGATCTGTTCTAGGACTTTACATGTAGGTCAAAACATGGAGGCTTCGCTCATCTCTGTCCTTTCTGGAGAAGGCCTGTGGGGTCAAGATCAAGTGTTTGGTCTTTAGCAAACACAAACTTTATTGAAATCAGATTTTAGATTCATGGGTTTCAGTGCTTTGAAGGTTCATATTTGTACAGTATAGAAGCAATAATATGAACAAGGATTCAGAATTGCTCTTTTATTTGTGGCAAAGGGTTTAATGGAAGGCTATATTAACACACCTCAGGGAGAAACTGGGCAATTATGCAGCTTGTGCCCTGGGTTGAAGATAAGCAGTTCCCTTTTCTTTCTTCTCAGCCAAGGGAAAACAATTGCCTACGCAGCTTTGGGCAAAGAAGTCAAAGGACCTAGAAAGGTAGAAGCAGGTATTCAAGGCTATATTCTTCAGCTGTTCCAGTGAAGACAAACTAGAGGAAATGTGACACTAGCTTAGAGAAGAAGAGCTCACAGAAGATGATTCCATGCGATTCTCACCTGCTTCTCACATCTTCCTCTACCTCTTCTTGTGGAAAAAAATTCTCCCTTTGCCCTGACTGGATGATCATCCCAGTGTTGGTTTTTCCTGCCTTTTTTTATGTAACAGAAAGTTCAGTGGTTGGTCCCTTTAATTAGTAAGAACAATTTCAGCTTATGTAATTGTGACATCTTACTTTTATTCCGATATTTATTTAAGTGTACATTTTCATGTCATCCAGCTCAGCTTATAGCAAAAGCCCTTTTAGTAAACTAAGTCCCCTCCCCATTTTTAATCCTCACCTCCCCAACACAACCCTAGCTACAACTATAAAAGATTTTAGTATTAGCCCCAGAGGATGAGTAGAAAAAGAAACAATGGTCAGAAAAGTTGTTACCCAGCTAGCTATCTTCCTGAGCTGTGGCTCTGCAGGCTTCCAAGTTCATAGTTGGGCCTAGGTGCTTTCCAGGATTCCTGACAGCTTCCCTGAAGTGTTCAGTGGCACTTTACATGTGTGGAAGCAGTGTCTTTCTGAATGTCCATTCATCTGAGTTCTCATCATGTCATACCCATTGTCACTGTTGCTCTTGGTAATTTTTAGGGAGACCTGGGTAGCTCTTTATATTCTTTGTTGTGGTTTGAATATAAAATGCCTTAAAGGTTTGAGTACCTGGCCCTCAGCTGGTGGCACTGTTTTGACAGGTTGTGAAAGCATTTAGGAAGCTGAATTTTGTGGAAGAAATAGAGCACTTTAGATGAGCCTTTGAAGATTATAACTGGCACCTGTTTCTAGTCTCTCTCTTTCCCTCCCTTTCTCCCTCCTTCTCTCCCTCTTTCCCTCTTTCTCTCCCTCCTTTCCTCCCTTCTTCTTTCCCTCCCTCTTTTTCTATCCACCCAGAAATCAAGAATGGCCTCTACCACATGCTCCTGCCTCTAATGTAATTTTCCAAAGAACAAAGAATTACATAATTATACAGAATTCATAGAAACATTTATTTTTAAAAAATCTCCAGGCAATATTTAGTTAAATCTCTCATTGTTACTGTGAAATCCCCATAGAAAAAGCAATTTACAGGCTTACAGAAGGAAGAGTTTATGTTGGCTCGTGTTAGGAAAGTATAATTCACCATGGCTTTTAGGAAACACAGCTTAATGCTATGGGAGGAAAGAGAATCAGGATGACTTCTCATTCTGGGACTATCAGAAAGCAGAGAAAGGGATTCTGGTGGTGAATATTTTTCTTTTTCAGTCTAGCATTCTAGATCAAGATATGAAACTGCCTATATTCACGATAGATCACTTCCACCTCATTCTTTGTGGTCTTCCTTTTTTTTTCTTTCCATTTTAAGATTACAGTGTGTGTGCCGGTGTGTGTGTGCACATGTATGTGTACATGTGAGTTCAAGTGCCCTTAGAAAAAAGAAGAGACCAGTAAGTTGTCCAACATGGGTACTGGGGAGAGAACTCAGGCCCTCTATAACAGCAGCAAATAAGCGTTTTTAATAGAGGAATCTCTTCAGCCCTGCTCTAGATGTTTCTTCATCCATTTAAGTTTAAATTTGAGACTAACCATCATACTCCCTAAAATTGTATATGAAAGAAATTTTTATCACAACAGTGCTAAACGTTAAGTAACAGAGAAAACTGATATTAAGGAAATGAACTTGAGGCTGAGGCTGAATCTGACCATGTGTTTCTTTGGCATTTAGAGTCTAATTGTGGAAAGCATTCAGAAGAGATTGGAGATTCAGGATAAGAGGGAAAGGAATGCTGTTTGCAGAATTTAATGATGATTCTGATATGGGCTAGTAGATGACAACTCTGAAAAGAATGTAGTCAGTAGAGTCTATGCTGTGAAGTTTTAGATAGAATAAAAACTTGATTTGCAATTCAACCATAAAGCCATCCACTTTGTATTTTGAATGGGACTGAGCTTAAAAATAATGAGTTAATAAATGGGGGGGGGGGGATTTACAACATAGCCTAGTATGTAGAGCATGACATGGTTAATGCTGGCTGCTTTTAGCAAAGTTTACAGTAAGAACTGGGCATAAGATACAGAGTAGAATGATTTGAAAAACACAATCTGGCCCCAAAGGAATAAAGAGGATGTGGTTGTTAAAGAGACTAGCATCAGCAAACAAAAGTCACGAACTTTGTACCAAAACCATTGAAAAGATATTTCCAGAACATCATAAAAGTTAGCCAGAATTTATCCATTGAAGGCTTCCAGATGCAAACTGTAAACCCATTTGAAAGATTTTCTCTGGAATATATGACAGCTGCTGAAGTTCATGGTCACACAAGACTTCCCAGGGAAGTGTTGTCACAAGGTCAACTGTCCAAATATAGACTGCTGAAGACATGACCCCAGTGAAGACTCTGGCACCTTCTTTGTGGTTCTAGTTTTATATTCAAGCAGGAAACAAGAGCAACAGGATCCTTATTTTTTCCATTATAATTTTTAAAGAAATACTAGGGAGGTGAGGTACTGTGTTTTAGGCAAGATTCTGTGCAAGGGATCCTGGAGAAGACCAGGTAAGAAAGCAATAGGGGTGAGGCCCAAGACACAATGTTAAAGAAGCTTGGAATATAGAATATCTGCTGAGGAAAGGTGGGAGGTGGTACAATGAATCATATAAAACAATGACCATATGAACCCAAACTGGTCTGGTATTAGGGGTGGGATGACCAAGAACTTTGAAACTGAACATGAATCTGTAGGACTTAATGTTTACTCTACTAAGTTTCAGTCTTGCCTTAAAAATGTACAAAGAATTCATAAATCTAATGGTTTCCTACCCGGCAGCTTTTTTTCTCTTCCATATTTTATTTGAATTCTGACTTGAAATTGATTCTTACGGTGGCAGCAAGAAGTCTAGTTGAGAGTGGAAAAGAGAAACTAAAATATATGCATTTCTTCAAATTATTTGCATATAGAGATGATCAGTGCCACCCAAGTGGTTTTTATTGACTGCAGTTTCTTGGGACTCTTCTTTAGATAGGACAAGAATCTATCATCAGTCTTTTGCTCTCTCTTCCTTGGCTGAGAATTCCAACTTGTTGCTAACCTTTGAAGAGCAAGTTACATTTATAAGCCAATAGAATCAAGGATCTCTTACTGGATGGTCCTAATTGGACAACACATGCTTCTGACTGGCAAACACCTGGTTTGAGAATTTTTGTTCCATCAAAAATAGAAACCCTCATTGAAGTATTTTTAAGGATTTTTTTATGGTTTAATTTTCTTAGTCTTAAGTTAAGGAGTAGATATGAGACATTGCTTGAGAAGATTCCATAATCAACTTTCTTGGTTGCAGAAGCATCATCTCAAAAATATTGCAAAGCATAAAAGGCAATAAGCATAAAGATGTCTTAATGTATTTCTTGTGTGTCATGGCCAGTCATATTTATTTTATACAGTTTTATATAGCAAAAGTAGGTTATTTGACTGAAAGGGAGCATATATCTTAAATTTTAAAAATGGTTGGTGGTTCTTCAAAACCATTTGATTCACTTTTAGGTACATTATTTTTATAATTGTATATGTGAGTTGCCAGAAATTTATAACCAAAAAGCTTAATCTCTCAGCCATAGTTCTCCAGTCAGTATCTGTCCTGATTGAACAAGTTTACGTCACCTTACCCACAATAATGTGGCTGTGAATTACTAATTTGAAAGAACTTTCTATTAAAATTTAACAAGATGTACTGGTTGATATTAATACCTGCTCAATAAAGTTCATTCAATGTCTTGAGTATGCCCTTTGCTTTCTTTCCAATTTGATTATCTTAAAATTTCTGTGAATCTCTATCTGGTGTCAGATTTCTCTAGGAATTTCACTGAAGCAATATCAGATATAGAATATGTTTTCTGTCATCTTGTGGTCAAGAACTTTCAAAGGCTTGCTTCTCTAGCATTTTCTATTAATAAGTACTATTTTTGGGCCAGGATGCTATCTCAAATAAACAAGTGGAATATGTTACTGAGAACAGTGATGAGGGGAAATGTCAGGGATCATGGGCAAAGACACCTGAAAAGTCCTAATATGCCTTCTTTCTCATTCCTTGTCCTGCCTGAGCCTTAAAACATTCTTCAGGAAAACATAAACATGTCTATTTAATATTTTATCCATGCTATTATCTTGTAATGAAGTTTAACATTTTTCATTGATAGCCACTCAGAAAACTTTGACATCTGATTCTAGGGAGTACTGCCAAAGCTTCTGATGCCCCTCTCAGGGCCTGTCTCATTAGCCTCCTGTCTGTGAAGTCACACAGGGCTTTCCACAAGACTTAGTTTAAAGCTAAAGTTAGTAATAGTTGAACAATTGGACACCCCCCACACACACATATAAAATGTCATACTTGGCCCTGAAAACTGTCTTCAGCCTGAGTTCAGTCCCTGACTCCTCTTCAGCTGAAGCCCTAACCCCTCATGTAATAAGTGGAATTTTTGCCAAATTGTCTTATTATGGTACTTTCCCCAAGGATGTCCTTATTTATTTCAGAATATCATATTAGCAAACAAGTCCCTGGGGTTTTAGAATTTATATTACATTTTATTGACATTATCCTTTGCAATAAAAAAATGAGGGTTATGCAGTTTACTATTACTTAAAACTGATTTCTAACTGGAAACAGTCCTTTTATGCTATAAACAGACCCTCCTAATTTATATAAGCCATATTTACCTTCTTTCTCTTGTAGATCAGAGTCATAATTGATAGTCATCCTATGAAACAAATATAAAGCAGTTTAACTAGTGCATCAAAGAAAATAAGAATAATGGGAAATTTTGTGAAATTTGATGGAGTCTCTTTTTTCTTTTCTGGCTATAGATTGAATAAACTGATATTGAATTTAGACTTTATGTGAGAACGTCTGAGAGGTAAAAATAGCTGAAATGCTAAAAAGAAATATTATGTTATCACAGACAGAAGACTAGCATATGATTGTTACATATTGAGATAAATTGCAAGGTTTTATTTTCTCTCAATTGATTCCTGAGTAAGATAAATTTGTTCTTTAGAAAACACACAGCATAAATCAATAGCTCTAATATTGTGCATGTCCACAGTGGCTTTGATGGACCGATATTCTAAAGGATTCGAGGGGTTGATACAGTTTAGTTCCCATGGAAGACTTTTTTCCCTTAATTGCTTCAGTGAATAGTGACTAATGAGAGAGTATGTTGAATTTCTGTGAGCTCTTTGAGTAGCTACATATTTATAGGTCTTTTCTATCAAGCATTACCCTGTGCCAAGATAGTAAAGAATTAAACTGATGCTTTGAATTAATGTGATATAGATAAATTTTATAAAACAATGTTTTTGTTAAATTCCAACAAAGCATTTTATTAGATTTTTAAATGTTGTTTATTATAGTGTATAATTTTTTAATATCTATTTTTAAGCTCATTTTTGTTCTTTATCATTTTTCTCTGATTGCTGTGAACCACAGGATTTTGGTGAGTTCTGAAAACCATGTAAGACTTAATTATTCCTGTTTCCCACAAGGGAAGCAAAGGGCAGATGTTTCCCATCCCAGAGACCACATCTCCCTTTGACTCCTACTTAGCAGCTTCATGTTTTCTTTTGTGTACAAAACACACTAAATATTCCAGACAACATCCTTACCAAGTAAATATTGTATTATTTTATTCTCTGTGAATTATAATTGATTTCTTTGCCTTGGTACAAAAAAGCATGTGTTAATCTTTTCAAGTCATGAATTCTTTTGAAAATCTGATGAGAACCATGCCTTCTTTTTTGCTTACAAACCCTGGTTACAATTTCAAGATGTGCATCGGTTACTGAGGTTTCTACATGACCAAATATTATAAATGCCCGCTAAGGTCTATTATTTTTCAGTTTTATGGAGTTTGTACATATTGTTTCCAGTATTGTTCTTTTAAACAAACAAACAAACAAACAAACAAACAAACCCAACCTTTTAAGTTCATTTTGCCAATTCTTTAACCACACCTGTTAATAAAAAGTACCATTTTGTACTGGGTGACAGTGCAACATGCCTTTAATTACAGCACTTGGGAAGCATAGGCAGGCAGATCTTGGTAATTCAAGGCTAGTCTGGTTTATACAATGGGTGAATTCCAGAATAACCATGATTACAAAAAAAAAAAAAAAAAAAAAAAAAACTACTGGTGTATGTGTGTGTGTGTGTGTGTGTGTGTGTGTGTGTGTGTGTGTGTGATTTGCATTTTTAAATTTTGGTTTTGATATTCATATCCAGAAACTTATGGTAAAAAACATGAATCAAGCAAACAAACAAGCAACAACAAAAATACAAAACATCAAAAAGGTATTATACCTAGGCTACAGGGATACGGGAACTTAGAATCATTTGCCTTTTTCCTCGTGGCATGGTTGCATGTGAAATTTCCCATGTATTTTATCTCAAGCAGAAGAGGAAGCAGTATGCTGTGGTAAATAGTATTTAGACATTTTTATTCCACATTGGATTATTTAGTTCTCAAATAAAGACACAAAACCACACACACACACACACACACACACACACACACACACACACACACACATATTTCTTAAAGTGCTAGATCTGGCAGATATCAATCCTCTGTGCTATTTTGTCTACTTTCCTGTCAATAACTCCAAGATATTACTTGCCATGTTTCACCTCAGCCGCTCCTACTCAGGTGGAGGGTGCAGGAGAATTTTGGGAGAGGAAATCTCTTCCCAAATGGCAGTGTTAACAGCTCTGATGACAGAAGTTCTCAGATGATGGACTGATTCTTGAACACCTTTATTTTTGAATAGTCTCCATATACATACAGTTTTGGGATGGTTCAGACATGGCCTGAGAGCTTGGAAATACCTTGTTTACATATGTGGGCATGGTCCTGCTTCTGTCCTGATTATGGTCACATCCTCACCTACAGAGGAGGGTCTTGGGTCATGACCAAGCCTACTTCATATCTTCACATATAAAGGAGGGACTTAGGGAGTGACTGATGCCATTTTACAGGGGCTGTGCAATGTTTATGGCTGCATGAAGGAGCCTAGTTTCTCAAGAAAGCACCTCCTGTCTCACCTTAAGTTCCTAGGGCTTCTCTTACCTTGACCAAGAACCCTAATGAGACATTAAAGATGATGGCCTCATCCCTTGGGGTGAGAGACACTATTAGATAACTACCAATAAGTACCAAGACCTGAAATAGTCCAGAGGACTCCAGTTACTCTCATTCTATTTTATTATATATAGTTCACATGTCTTCCAGGCTCAGGTTTTCTCTGTTTTGTCCCCAGTATTTCTGCTTAGCTTGTGTTTTTATTCTCCTTCTCTTGTGTGTGTATTTACACTTACAGTTTACTCTTATTTCTCTGTTTGTAGTTTTGATGTTCCTGATTTTTCTCTCCCCTTTCTCAATGACCTAACACTCATTGTTCCCCTGAGGTCACTGCTGAGTTAAGTCTATCTTTCATCATGTGTTTCTATTACTAAGCTTCATTTACCTGTGATGCAGACATCTTAATGCACTGCTAAATTGCTGACACTCTTGGTCCTTTCCTGGACCTTCGTAAGTCAGAAGAACATCAGAGCAGAGTCTACACACAGAGAGGAATGTGTTTGTGCCTATGGACCACTGTGTTAGAATAACACAGAACTTTGTCATACAAGAATAGAAACAGCTGACAAGTCCTACAACAACAGCATTGTGTCAGTAATTAGGCAGATTCTTGGATGGAGAGAGAATAATTTCTGCAGGATGGGATACATGGCTAACAGAAGAAATAAAGAATGACAATAATACACACCAACACAGGTACAAGTAAGATGATGCTCTCTTGTGACAACTGTGATTTGTGCAGGTTTCTTGTTTGTAGATGGATGGGACTGGTTTAAGGTTTAGACTTTGTTCTTCTAGCTTATATCTTTCCACCTTTTCCCTTCTCTTGGATTTGAACATGCTGTTCTATTTATGATTTGACTAGGACTCTAAACAATGCCTTATGCATACTTTTCTAAATGGTTTAAAGACAAAAACTCTTTCAATGATTGTGTTTACAGTAGAAGTTAGATAAAATGTTCAGTAAAATATTTTTAACCCCGTCTTCCATTTAGGTACAAATGATGTAAGGGCAGCTAACTGGTTTCTGTCGCTTTCAATTATATGACTATATACAAGCTAAAGTTGGATTTTTTTTCTCCTTTACCAAATCTATTTGAAAAATTCTGCTGAGAGCAATTTAATGTGGTACTTCCTTAGGATGTTTGTTATTTTTCTATGTAATTCATCTTTGTAAAGTTCTAGAGTGAATCTCCTTTGAAGGACTTCTCTTTGTTGTCAATATAGAATTTGCACATTGTTTCTTTGCCCCAAGGTCATTCCCACATCCCTTCCTTGAGCTGTAGGAAAGAAAGGTCAGAAGGCTATGTGTCCTTCATTTTAATGTATGCCACCCCACCTAGCAGGTTTCGATATTTCCTTAGGGAAGTTTTCATTCACTTGACATCCTGAAGGTTTAAAAAAAAAAAAAAAAAAAAAACAGAGCCATAGTATTATAGAGTTGTTGCTGATGTTGCCAAGGAATCCAGAGAAGAAATGTTGGAGTATCTTGTTTCTAATCAAATCCACAGGAGTGTAGCTTGTTTGTGGTTTTGTTTTTCTCTTGATTCTTGGTGTAGTTGCTCCATGGGAAGGTTTCCCAGTGGGCCGGGACCCCATGGAAGCCAACAGATCACAGGCTCATGAAGCCATGGCAAACCTGATGTTACATCTTCCTCCAAAAACAGTCTAAGGGAAATTTGATTCTATTACCAAAACAGAAGAAAAAGAGAGAGAGAAGTGTACACAGGAGTGAAAGAGGAGGGGGGAGGAAAAAAGAAGTGAAGGGAAGGGAGGGGATGGGGAGAAGTAAATGGAAGGGAAGAGAAAATAAAGATCTGTGTGTGTGTGTGTGTGTGTGTGTGTGTGTGTTTGTGTGTGTGTGTGTGTGTGTGTGTGTGCATAAAAGAGATACTTATATATACATGTCTCATGTGTAGATATCAAAGAACAACTTTGTACAGTGTTTTTATGTTTGCTCTAGGGATTGACCTCTTATTACCAGGCTTGTATAACAAGCTCCTTTAACCACAAAGCCAACTTTCCATCCCAAATTCCAACTTATCAAGTATCCCTAAAAATGTAAGATCAAGTAAGTTACAGTTTTATCTCTAAGAATGATGAAAAATGTGTAAAGTACTAACTCCCATTGGAACACAGTGTATAACTCAAGAGAGATCTTCCTATGGCTCTATTTTGTCTTTAGATCAATGTTGGTTATAGTTTGAAGTAGATTTCCTCCTTTGACATTTTGCTAACATTTAATTGCCATAGTAATAAAGGCCAGGAGCTCTTAAAGAACAATGGGGTCATTGCTAGGGTGTAATGACTTTCTTGAGGATGTAGGCTAACACATAGAAAGGGTTATGACAAAGTAAGTCTCCCACCAGTACTTGATCACTTTTACACATGATATAGTATATTCTTTTGTTTTTAGTATAATGGTATAAGAGAGCTTATTCATTCTTGTGACTACCCAACCTTCGATCTTCAGCTTTCAGAACTATAAGTTACACAAAAGCCTTTATCTGGTATATTATCTAGTCTCAGATATTCTGCTACAGCAACAGAAAACAGACTAAGGTAGTTTTTACAACTGTATATTTAGGTGATACTTTTAATGGAGAATATAAATTCTTCCATGGAATCAAATATATGAAACCTAAAATCAATCATTTTATATTTAGTTACTTCACCTATTTTGGTAGAGTAAACGAGGAATTTATATTCTCTAAGAGACAGTTAGCAAATATTTCCTTGGTTTTGTGTTTAAAATCACCCTTGAAATTTAAGATAAAATAACCAAGTTTACAAGAAGTTTTTGTATTTCTATTTCTTCATGATCATGCCTGTGTGTGTGTGTGTGTGTGTGTGTGTGTGTATGTGTGCATGAGTGAATGTGTATGTGTGTGCACACATATCTATATTTAGGAAGATACACTAAGAGAGATTAAAACTGAATCATTATTAAAATTGATAATTTTCTCTTTGAAATTGCCTATTGTTCTGTCTTTTCAGAGAGTTTTCTTGGTCAATGGTTTCTGTCAATAACTTAGCAACAATTTCTTTTTTTTAAACTTTATTTTAAAAAAAACATAAAAAAAAATTTAAACATTTTTGCATAAATATATACAAATACATTTTTGTCAGTGCTTGGCTTTTTTTTTTTCTTTTTTTTTTAAGGTTTGATACTCTGCATTAAGGTCTTACTAGTTACAATGAGCAAAAAGTACATGTAAAACAGGATGTAACCCGGAATTAGTCAATGTTTTCTTGTTGTGTAAGGATTGAGCATAATGGGTTTTTTTTTTTTTGTTTGTTTGTTTTGTTTTCTTTTTTCTTGAACTCCACACAGTATGTGAGTTAAGTGAAGGACCTGTTTGAAAAGAACTTCAAACCTCTAAAGAAGGATATCGAGGAAGATCTCAGAAAATGGAAAGATCTCCCATGCTCATGGATTAGAAGGATCAACATTTTAAAAATGGCCATCCTACCAAAAGCAATCTACAGATTCAATGCAATCCTCATCAAAATTCCAACCCAGTTCTTCATTGAGTAGGAAAGATCAATGTGCAATTTCATATGGAATAACAAAAGACCTAGAATAGCGAAATCCATCCTCAACAACAAGAAAACATCTGCGGGAATCACTATCCCCGACCTCAAGCTATTACAAGGCAATTGTGCTGAAAACTGCATGGTACAGGTACAGAAATAGGCATGTGGATCAATGGAATAGAATAGATGATCCAGAAAGAGCCCTCACATATATGGTCACCTAATTTTTGACAAAGGAGCTATAAACATTCAATGGAAAAAGGACAGCCTATTCAACAAATGGTGTTGATCCACCTGGCACTCAGCATGCAGAAGAATGAAAATAGACCCTTTCTTATCTCCTTGTACAAAGCTCAAGTGTAAGTGGATCAAAGATCTCCACATTAAACTAGATACACTGAAACTATTAGATGAGAAAGTAGAGAAAACCTTAGAACACATAGGCACAAGAGAAAATTTTCTGAACAAAACACCAATGGCTCAAGCTCTAAGGTCAAAGATTAACAAATGGGACTTAATGAGATTGCAAAGTTTCTGTAAGGCTAAGGACGTTGTCAAGAAAACAAAACGGCAGCCAACAGAATGGGAAAAGATCTTTACCAACTCCACATCAGATAGAGGCCTAATATCTAAGGTATACAAAGAACTCAAAGAGCTAGACACCAGAGAATCAAACAACCCTATTAAAAATAAGGTACAGAGCTAAACAAAACATTCTCAATTGAGGAATACGGAATGGCTGAGAAACATCTAAGGAAGTGCTCAACATCCTTAGCCATCAGGGAAATGCAAATCAAAACAACCCTGGGATTCCAGCTCACACCAGTCAAATTGGCCAAGATCCAAAACTCAGATGACAGCAGATGCTGGCGAGGTTGTGGAGAAAGTGGAACACTTCTCCACTGTTGGTGGGGTTGCAAACTGATACAATCACTCTCGAAATCATTCTGGCGATTTCTCAGAAAATTGGACATAGTACTACCTGAAGATCCAGCTATTCCACTTCTGGGCATATACCCCAGAGACACTCCAATATACACCACAATGTTCATAGCAGCTCTATTTATAATAGCCAGAAGCTGGAAAGAACCCAGATGTCCTTCAGTAGATGAATGGATACAAAAATTGTGGTACATTTACACAATGGAGTACTCCTTAGCTATCATAAACAATGGCTTAACCAAATTCTTAAGAAAATGGTTGCATCTAGAGAATATCATCCTGAGTGAGATAACCCAGTCACAAAAGAACAGACATAATATGAAGTCACTGATAGTGGGATGCTAACCCCAGAGGCTCAGACTGCCCCAGAAACTATTTCTTATGGACATTAATTTGAAGATATCATCCTAAGAACATACATTATTTTTGGACATATTAAGTTTTATTTTCATACGTTTCAATCTTATACACATTGTCTTAATATCTCTTCCCTTGCTACTATTCACAAAACTATAATCAAAACTTCAAAAACAAGATCACTATGTATAACTTATATATGTTACAAAGGTCTCTGAGCACTAATATTTTTCAGTATACTTTAATGTGTATATTATTTTAAAAGGCAAATCTCTTTTACTTATGAAATAAAAATGACCTTACTATTGACAACAAGTTTACTAATAATTATCTAACTAGATTTGTCCATCAAAAGTCCTTTATTTATAATTCAGCATTTCTAATTCTCTCCTATACTTTGTTTTCAGACTGGGTCCAAAGTTGAGGAGCTATAAGTAAAGGTAACAATATATTTAGTACATGATTTCTCCCTCTCCTGATGACCTAATCTTTTTTCCCTTGGAGTAAATCCTATAAGGTTCAGCACTTCCTAATAAAGCCATAGATGAACAATCAAACCTTCTCCACATATGATTTGGTGAGCCATTCAAGATCCAAAATATAATAGGAAATTAAGAATGTGTCTAGTTGTATACACGCCATTGTCTTGGACACCAAGCCCCTGTCTGTTCAGAAGGGAACTTTTCATAGATAATGTAAGATGCATTCTTCCAAAAGTTTTAATTGGCATTATAGAACTAACCTATAAATCTGACAGATGATGCCAGATGCAAGGATTGAAGAAAAAATTATATCATAGATGAGAATATACAGATAGAAAATGATTTTATAGTTCAATCCATGTAAAAAATTACTTGCTGATATAACATGGCTAGAAAACACTCCTCCCATTTACCACAGGGTAATCTTACAGAGTTTTTTTTATTATTATTATGTATGTCTAGCCTTGGTAACTCTCTGTTTTACGTTATATAATTATGTCTATCACCTAGTACATCATGCAAACCATCATCTTTCTTCATTTCCAACACATCACAGCACCTTTCTTTTTCCTGCTGAAGAACAGAATATTTGTCTAAATTAATGGATTCTTATACAGATGAGACAATTTGTAATGTTATAATAAATCATCTGATGGTTTTTCCTTTTTGATGTTATGTAAGAACGTTTCCCTCTTCTAGTCTAGTGTGACCTTCTAGTATCTAGCAGATGCCTGCCCAGTTCTTGTGGACATAGATCCAGGATGTGATGAAGCCACAGTCTAGGAAGACTTTGTGATGGTAAGGGGCAATATTCCTGTACCTTCAAAGAATAATTCATTTCTGGAGCCCATGCCATACATTTTTTTAAACAGAATTATTTCGTAAACTAATCAAAGTTCAGTAAGAGAGAATATCACACCAGACAAGCACTTGTTGAAAATATCTTGAAAGAAACTTTGTCAGATATGCAAAATGTGCATCCTTTGATATGTTCTGAAACAAGTTTGCATCTTTCCACGGAAGCAGATGCTATAATATCTGTGTTCCACTTCCGTAGCACACTGCTTTCTCCTTAAAAAATATGAAGGCAAAGAAAAATAATTAAGTTGGACATTTAGCTCCAATCTGTTACCCTATGTTTCTCAAATATGCAGATGTTATTCACATGACAGAAACCCAGAGTCTTTGTACCCACATGAAACTTTTACTGTCTTAAGATCGTGTACGATCTGATCTTCAAAACTAAAAACAATATGGTGGACAAATTGTTATACACAGGAAAACAAAATGAGCTGTTCTTATAGCTCATGGTCTTAGCCAGTCAATAGCCTTTAGAGTTGGTGCAATTAGAGTTCTAATTAAAATGTTATTAAATGCATTGTGTTTTACAAGTTGTTATGTGAATAAAAAGTAGAAAATGATTAAGTTATGGAACTTACCTGGTACTTTGCATGTAAACTTATATGAAATTTATATTCTATATAGGTAAAATACAGTGTATTAGCTTTTGCCTTAGTGTTTATTTATTTATTCTTCCTTTCAAGGAATATCCACCAAATACCTAGGTACCTGGTATTTTTCTAAGTGCAGAGGAAACAGTAAAAAGAATTCTAGTTTTCAAGAAGTTTGATATTTGAAGAATTTAAATAAAAAATAATGTAATGCTGAGCAAACAAACAGCTATATATAGTCTGTAATTAATTCTATGGTAAAGTTCATGGTGGTGAAATCTCACTAAACCCAAAGATACAGGAAACATGTACAAAATCACAATCATTTAAGTGATATTTGAACAGAAAGGAGCTAGTCAAGCAAAACGACAATCAAGAACTTCCAGATACTCATAAGTAAAGGCTCAGAGGTAAGAAAGTACTGACTACATTTCACAAAGAGGAATGATCCACAGTTGTTGGAGTAGAAGTGTTGGTTTAGAATGGATTATACTGGATCTTACAGGGCATGGTGAGAGATCCAAATATCATTCTATGTACCCTGAGCCCAAATTTGTGCTTTCATAGCTAGGGACAAAGAGGCACTGTAACACCGTAACACCATTTTATTTTAAGTGTAATAAGATGGCAAAGATGGCACAGTAGTTAAGCTGCTCTTTTGAAGAACCTCTGGGTTCATCTCTCTGCGCTAGAATGCCAGTTTGAGGTGGTCCAACATACATGGGCATACATGCAAGAAAGACACTCATATACATAAAATAAAAATAAATAGATCTTTAAAAGTATTATCTTGGCTTCATCATATAAAAGGATTGCTAGGGGAGATAACAGATTATAAAGCAATAAAGCAGAGGCCCTGGGGAAGTCATGGTGGCAAAGGAGAAAGATCAGCATGCTGAAGAAGAATCTTAGTGTGGTGGGTGATAGGTAGGACATGATTTTCAGTGGCCTATTGGTTTGTGAGTTTGTGTACTCTTACGCAACATGAAGAAGGTGGTTCTTCAATGGCCAGAAACATGAATAAAACCATGGAGTGCAACAAAAGCAGAGGCCTAGAGAAGATACCTCATAACATATTTGTAGTGGTTCAAATATGCTTGGACCAGGGAGTTGAACTATTAGGAGAGATGACCTTGTTGAAGTAAGTGTGATCTTATTGGAGAAAGTGTGCAACTCTGGAGCTGGGCCATGAGACCCTCCTCTTACACACATGAAAGCCAGTCTTCTTGTAGCCTTCAGATGAAGATGTAGATCTCTCTTCTCCTACACCATGACTGCATGCATACTGCCATGCTTCTGCCTTGATGATAATGGACTGAACCTCTGAATGTGTAAGCCAGCCCCAATTAAAGGTTGTTCTTGTAAGAGTTGACCTGATCATGGTGTCTGTTCACAGCAATAAAACCTTAACTAAGATCATATTTTAAAAATTCTTTTACATATGGGTGTATTTCATTGTTTTTGTGTGTGGTGTGAGATTATAGCCAGCTCATGCTGAGTTGAAGTTTGTGTTAGCAAGCATACAAAAACCACTGAGCTGGACCACTCTGTAGGTAGAAAATAGTTTATTATAGTACAAACTGCCATGCTGCTAAGAAGAGTGAAGAACTTGTCTGTTTTATCAGGGCAGGTAGTACAAGGAGAAAGTATGTAGGCAAGAAAGGTTGATACAGACTGTTTGGGTTAACTGGGAAGGAGATATCCTTATAAAAGTTGGTCTGGTCACCTCAGTTGACTGTTGTCACAGAGAAAGGAAGTAGTGGCTTTTGTGACAACTAGACTTGTCAGATTTCTGAGTAATTCTGAGTTTAGGTTTCTATTTACTTTTGAAGAATCCTTCTGCTTACTCAGTAAGAATTGAGCCTAAATTAAGTCCAGCTCTTTTCTTTAAGCCTGGGTGTGGAAAGGCTGCTTGGGGCAAGGAACCAGGGTAATGGTAACAGTTACAGAAGAAGACATCATGATCTTGAAAGAAAGAGAACAAGAGAGGTGTTGGTTAGGGGAGAAGGAAAGAAGAAATGAGGTAAACGTAGTACTCTTGTATATAATTCTCAAAAGTATTATTACTTTTTAACCATCTTAACGATTACTTATTCTGTACCACTAGGTTTTGTACTTTCAGAGAAGAAGAACATCTTGAAACAACTACATTAACAGATATCTTGTGCTCATTTCCTGAAATCATGGTCTCCAGTGCTGTGATGATGACATAGGTAGGAAGAGCTCTAAGGAGCAGAGTCTATAATGAGTCCTTAGGTCTGGTGCAGATTCCCACTTGACTCTGGAACGATATCTTCTGGAATAGTCCAGATGTCAGACCAGTCTCTGCTGAAGCAGACACAATTTCATGTCTTCAACTTTCACACAAATACTGGAGCTCACTGTGTGATGTAACAGTTTACTTCTCTTTGCTGCTGTTGGCTTCAGGTCAGGGAAGAAAAGTGAGTATATCGGTCCTTCCGATGATCAGTGCTGATTATTGATTTGGAAGACCAGGTTTCTCCAGTTCACTGGTAAGAGATAAGAGCAGCATAATTGAAACAAGACATTCTCGTGTTTCAATAGAAGCCACTAGGAAAGTCACCGATTAAGTCAAAGTCGGCAAATCCTCGTGTTATGTAAGGAATTAAAGATTTTGCCCGGGGTTGTTAAACAAAACAAACAAAAAACAGGTATTAATTTATAATAAAAGTAGCATAAGGAAGGACGAATAGAGGTGAGCTTTTAATTAATTTTTCTTTGTTAGGAGTGATACGAGTAGTAAACACACAATTTTGTAATAAACAAGCAAATTTGTAAGGATAATTTTGTTGGCCATAGAGACTACAAATCAAACCCCAAATGAGTTTCCTTTTTTTTTTTCTGACTATAATGGGTACAATAAGACTGCAAATGTCTGTAAGGAATTGGAGCGAGGAGATATCGCACAGGCATTGCTAGTGAGAAGGGAAGCAATATGATCGCTTCAGAACAGAGCTTGTCCACTCTTGAAATGCCACGTGCACCATAAGCAGTAGCAATTTCACCTCTGGACCTTAGTGGGAAATAAATAAACGTCCTCATTCATACAATTAAGTCGTATGCGAATTTTCAGAGAAGCAGCAGTTTCGCTGTTTCAAAGTGGAAAGAGCTTGAAAGTTTCCCAGAGGCTGAAAATGAAAAGTGTGGCATGCCCATTTATTAGAAAACTATTTGCCAATGAAGAATAGTAACCTAGGTAGATCTAAAATCAGTGCTCGGAGAAAAAACGGCCAAACCCACACATCCATTTACCCATTACATTGTTCTATTTATGTGAAATAGAAATAGAGCTCAGCGTTTAGATTAGATCTGCATTAGTGTTTGATTTTGACTTGGGGTAAAAAATATTATAATATTATATCATTATAAATGATGAGTAAGTGCTCCGGAACTTGGTAAAGAAGCACCTTTTTGGTGGTGGCGTTCTTAGTGAGAGGCAGAGTAAATGAGAGTGCTTTGATCTAGTTTGGGGACCCAAGCTGTTTCACGCCTAGTACTCACAGAAACAAAATCTAATAGACAGCGCAGCAGGCAGGTGGAATCTATGCAGAAACTTGTGGACTGCCGCACCACCTATACATTTGTCCTCCAGCACGTGGCACAGGGAGGCCATGGACCTGCTTGCCAACATGCCACACAGCATAAATAAAATGTCACTGGGGGCCCACCAGCCATGTGCCCAGCCAGCAGCAGGAGACATCACAATGGGTGAGTATATGGGAGTCAGATGGGAGAGAAAGAGAAGCTGACAACTTGCACATTATGAAGAAACAGAAATGGAGAGGAATAGCCTTTTGTGAGTGGCCAGCCCTACCACCTACGACGAGCATGTGAGGTCACAGCCCAAGATGCCACTGAAGGTCATGTCTTGGTCTGTGGCTAAGCTTTGGCAGGGACAGTGTCAGTATTACCACTAGAGAACATGAGGATGTCCCTAGTCTGAGCAGCTGCTGGGGACCACCTGGATGTCCAGGGGCTATATATAACTGTCCTCCACCCCTCACTGGATGCATTGCACTGCTGCGCTGGCCCTATCTCTCACCCTTGGCCCTGTACCAGGCTCAGGTAGCACAGTGGTGCTGGCCCTGATTGGGGTGGGGGCAAGATGAGCTGGTCCCCAGAGCATGAATGTGGGGGAGCTGACCTTGACACTCGTTTGCTATGGAGTGACACAGGCTCTTGCCCCTTCAGCTATGGCACTTGGGAAAGCTGCCCATGGGGTCATGAACTCCTCTGCAGTATTCAGGAGAGTTGGCCCTGATCCTTGCTTGGGCAGCACAAACCAGAGTTGGTCCTGGTGGAGGAAGTGAAAGTAAGTGAATCTTAGGTCCAGAGCATGGGAAAGCTGACCCCAATCACTCCTCTGGAGTGAGGTGATGTGGGTCTGAGGTTTATGTCCTCTCTTCTCCCTGTAGTTGGGAGACCTCCCCACCCCACAACCCATGGGCATGAGAGAAGGAGAGCTAACCCTGGCCCCTCACTCTGACCAACTCACCATGATGGTGAGGGACCAAGTAAGCCAGCCACAAAGGCACGAGAAGAGGAAAGGTAACTCTTATCTCCTGCCTATGGCAGCATTGGGCATGGGGTGGCCTAGCCAGAGCAGTGCTGGAGAACGTGTCCTGGTGCTGTGGATAAGGGTTAGTGACCAAGGGCAGACCAGGTCTACTCAGCCAGGTCGAGATCCAGGGTTCTGAGATGCCCCACCTCAAAATCTATATCATCTGGGAATGGTTGGGGCTTGTGGGGAGGGGTGTGAAACAGCCCATCCTGCTGTTCCAAAGCTACAGGATCTCCACGACAGAGGGCAACAACAGGATAACCAGAACAAGTCCCGATAAGGATCCAATATTGATGGTGAGAGATATTGAACCAGACCATTGACTCAATGCAATGAACATTTGCAAGTGAGGATGTGTGGAGGGAGGGATGTCTACTGTGGGGCACACTTGACACACTATAGCTTCCACCGTGAGATGGTTCCTATGCCTTATTGTTGTTGTTTGTGTTTTATGGGGGAGGCAGGTTGTAAGGGTGAGGGGTGGATATGAGGGGATGAGGGGATGAGCAGGACTGGGGTATAAAATGTGAAACTCACAAGGAATCAGTAAAGTTTTAAAATACGATGAGAATAGTGTGTTTTAAATGAGCACCGGGTGACTAACTGCCCTTCAACGGTTTTCTCCATCACCTATTAGCACTGCCTTGGCAATCAGACTCAGTGTCTTTCTTGTCAAACTGCATGTTTGGAATATGGACTCCTCAGATTTAATGCTATCATCATGTTGAGTTTCCTTACCCATGAGAACTTGACATTGGAATGAGGTGAGGTTTCCTGTCTCTGTGCTGTCGGTTGGGAAACTGACTACACACATTCAATATCCTTTTAATTACAATTGAGTGGGAATTACTTCCCACAAGCTGTTTTTAATCTCTATCACATTTTAAATTTTATTTATTTAATTCTGAGACGCGTCTGGGCTTATATGTAAAAGGCCATCATATGCTTCCCTTCACAGACACAACCAAGCCTTAAAAGAGACATGGATTCTCATTACTGTTAGTATGTTGTGTGTTAGAGAAGGGGTGATCTGAGCAAACGACCATTCTCTGATGCAGAGCATCTAAAGCAGGCATCCCCTGTCTCCGACCTCTTTGCTTCTTGACAGATGCTTTGTGGAGAAACAAAATAAAAACAAGGGTTCTTATTGGCTTTGATTTCTCTGCACCAGGATGCCTTAGCCAGGATGTGCTGTCCAGGGGTACACTAAACTTTCGCAGGGGTGGGGGATGGGGGATGGTTGAGAACGTGCTTTCTCTTCTCCTCTCTTTGCATTCCAGGGATGCAATCTAAACTACCCTTGAAGGGACTGCAGTGACTTCTCTCTGAAGGCCCCCTAAGCAGCAAATCTGGGAAAGTCTACTCAGGACCCAAGGACCTTCCTAACAGCAGAATGTTCCCACAACTGGTACCTCCAGGAAATGCAGGTGTGGCACTCCAGTACTGAGAAGCCAAGGACCCTGTCTCTAAGTATCTGTCTATTTCAGGACCAAACGCCCCCCCAGTTTTATGCTCTCCCCTCCCCATCAGAGGCTGTCATCTTCCTCAGCCTCTTCATTCCTTCCTTCTGTCCAGATCCAGGAGACCAGAAAGGGAGAGCCCAGGTTCCAATCTCTTCCTGGGAGCCTGCAGCGGTCTCTAAGAATACAGTACACCAGGTAGAGCGATTTCTTTGCTTAATTTCTCTCAATTCAGTTAGGTCGTTCAGTCATCATCATGGTGCTCTCCTATTCTCTAAAAAACTGCCAGCTCCCAACAACACCCTCTTTCTTTTCCCTGGAAACAGAAACATACCCTCTGCAGGAATTTTCCACTTAGCAGCCCTCGCTTCCCCGGCTGTGGCCTCACACTCCAGCCTGCAGTGCTGTATTTACTTCCACTGCAGTTTGCTGCTGTTGTTGTTTTAATTCTGCACAATGAGTGGTATTCAGTCATTTTAAAGCCACTCAAACCCCTCCTACATCTCAGCTCTCTTTTAAAAATAATGCATACTTTCGAACAATGTCAGGGAGAGCCAGAAGCTTTTAAGTGACATTACAGTTAATTAGTTATGTCGCCATCGCAGAATCATCAGCATTCTGGTCGTTAACCCTCCTCTCTTCTTTCCTCCCCTCCCCATTCTACCCCATAATTTTCTCATCCCAGACCCCTTTCCTGTCCTGTAAACACATTAAAGTCAAACCTCACGGTCCATATATTTTTCTCCCAATTGTTTACCTTTGCAAATTATTTCCTTTGAGCAATATTTACAAACTATGCAACAGGCCTGACGCGATGATAAGAGAGGAGACAGATTGCTTATAATATCCGCTATAAACCAGGAACAGAGCTTGCAAATGTGTTCTCTGCCCTGTCTGCTAGCATCAGCAAAGGCTTGCAGCTGAGCCGGATCTCTGCGCCTCTCTGCGCCTCTCTGCGCCTCTCTGCGCAACTCCCCACCTCTCAGACGTTTTGACTGCAGAGCTGCGGGCCCTAATGCCAGCCCAAGGAGTCCTTGGGCGAAATCTCAAATCTCTAGTGAATGCAGGGAAACGGGGGGCATTTTAGGGGCCATAAGCCGCTGGATGAGTTACAGTGAAATGATGCTCGCCGCCTCTGATGAAAACTGTAGGACCCATGACCACAAAAGCCTGCAGTGCGGAGCTCTGCGGAGTCTGCGACAGGCAGAAGGAGGAGGAGCCAAATGAAGCCTCCCCTGTCTGGCAGGGTGGTAGCTTCTCAGACAGTCTGGCCCAGGGGGTCAAAGGAGCACAGTCGAGTGTCTGCAGAAGGAACTAGAATTATGAAGATGGGGGTGGGGGAAAAGGAGTTTGTTCAAGCTGGGAGGGCGGGCCCCAGGGGGCATATGCAACAAAAAAAGAACTGGATTGCAGCCTTGCAGGACACCTAGGGTATTTCTTTCAGGGGGCATTACTTCCACTTTTAGGCAGGAACAAGAGCTGGGAGGCAAACAGAGCCACAAGCTGACAGCTCCGGGGTGATCAAAGGGGACAGAATGAATGTCTTACTCTGTGAGCTCTTTATGACAAAGAGAGAGGGGTGCTCCTGGCCAGGCTGAAGGGGAAAGGGATTAAGATCAAATAGAAAGAGACAAGCCTGGGCCTGACTCCTTTATATAGGAGAGAAAAATTGGTCCTGTATATTTTAATATATGGATTTGTAAGTGTACTTGCATTTGAAGAATGCTATTTAGTGCAAGTTTACTTATTCCCATGGATAACACATACCACCACCATCACTACCACCAATAGCAGCAGCTGCAGCAGCCCATTCCCATCACCACCTCTACTACCTGTGTACCATGGTAACCAAATGTTACCATACCTATTTTCTCCCTTCTGGAGGATTAAACTGTCTCAGTGTCCCAGGACGAATGGTCCAGGACCAGGACATTCTTATCCAGAAACACCCCCAAGGAGAACACTAGCTAACTTTCTTGAGTGTCATTAACCTTAAAGCATCAAGTCACACGAACACAAACGCACATCTGTAATTTAGGGAGCATCTAACTCTTTTATGGGCATCAGAGTAAGGTGTAAGAACACCCTTCCATATTTAGAGGAGAGAGCCAATCCAGGACACCTGTATGTGGGTCTTCCTTAACACCAGGGCAGAACTCTATATCCCGTGCATGCTCCAGCATGAGAGCTGATCCCACAACAAAGGCATAGGAAGCAGAAGGGAGTCTGCTTGGGTATTGGGTACAGTCTCTAGAAACACATGTAGCTGTATAGGACGTCTTGCCTGGAATGGAACACACTTTTGAACATTATAATGTATACATATGTGTATGCCCACAGCTTTGTCTGCTTCTTTCCGCTAAAAGTTTACAACGTGAAACAATTCAACAGCAACCAACAGACTAGCTTTTACCCAAACTCAATATAAAACAGTGACTTCTTCCATGAGCTTCCACTTGCTACAATTATTCCTTTCCCCAGAAGGAGTCATTTTTATGCAATGATCATCTGTTCCTTATATGCATTTTTTGCATGCATATATGTATATATGGAACCATATAATGTTTAAACACTTTAATTCCATATACATTCATTTCTGTGATTTGATTTTATGTATTTAAAAGACAGAAAATTTTTATATAAGAACCTATAAATGTAATTATTTGCATAGCTACACAGTATTTTGTGATTTCTAGTTTTTATTAATATTATAAGTAATGCTGAAACTGGTACCTTAGATACTTTAGCATGCATATTGGTACTCTATGAAGGCTGCATGCTCTGGAATCAGCACAGTATAACATTTTTAACTTAATAGATACCATCAAGATATTTTTCAGAAGGACCAAGACACAACATACATGCGATGAGACTTATGTACTCTAACAATATCTCTGTTTATAAATGCACTTCCACGTCTGGAAAGATGGTTAGAGTACAGTCTGCTTCTCCAGATCAGGACCTAAGTTTAGTTCCTAGTACTCACCTGATGACTAACCAGCTTTTAACTCCTGTTCCAGGGTGTCTGGCACCCTGTTCCGACCTCTGTGGACACAATATACACATGGTACACAGACAAAGATGCAGACAAAGCAGCCATTCATATCAACAAAAATAAATCTCAAAATGATTAAAAATGTACTGCCCTTTTTTTTTTTTAGGAAAACATATCCTAGGTTGCTTCCAAATTCATTTTTTCTGATCACTACTATGTTAAAAAAAAACCTTACTTATTGACCAGTGTGTGTGTGTGTGTGTGTGTGTGTGTGTGTGTATGTTTGTGTGTGTTTCTATGAGAGGGAAAGAGAAAGAAGGAGGGGGCGGGGAGGGAAGAAAAGGGAGGGAGAGAAAGGAAAGGAGAGAGGAGGGAGAGAAGATTTTCTGTTCACACACTTGCCCATCTCACTCAATATGTGATGAGGCCGCCCAGCTGTGTTCCTCCTTCATCTGCTTGGGTACTGGGGTTTACTTCGCTCAGTTTAATGTTTCTCTGGCTATATCCCTCATTTAATAAAAAGCTACTTAATCAAAGACATGTTCTTTCCTCAAAGTAGCTAGTGACCAATGATTATTTGGGATGTGTATAAATAAATATCAGAATAGAAAGCATTCTATCTAGTATTTTCCATAGGCATTCTGAATTTTGATTTACTTCCTCAACTGAGAGAGATAAGCTATTGCTATTAATATCAGATAAGCCTCTGCTTTTCGTATTGTACCAGGGTCTTCTATTACATAAGAATAGGTTGAATACAGGTAGAAGATAAAAGATAAAATGTCTAACATTAACTCTGTAAGACAAGATATAAATGGAAGATTAAAAAACATGCATTTTTAAAAATAAAATGTGTGCTGCATGTATTATTAGAAAATCATTTTAATTAATTTAAACAGGTATTTTCACATTTTATTCAATACATTTTAAATGATTGCATATGTAAAACACATATTTACTGTAATATACGTAATGTGTACATTACACATGGACATATGTGTAAGTATATATACATATCACATATCTGACAGAGCAATATTTTTAAAAATAATTATATACATATTGTTTTAACCTATTTTTAAACTAGGTCTCTTCAAAAAGGAGTTTAGGTTATTTTGTTATGATAAATTTATGCAACATAGGCTTATTAACACAAATCTGAACATTTGTTTCTATCACTGTTTCTAAAATAATTCACAACTAGTGAATATTAAAAGGGCAAGGGAGTACTCTCTTGTTTGTTTTATTTTTTCATAATGCAATGACTTCTTTAAATATTCAATTTCATTAAATGTCAATTTTAACCTATCTATCTTGAGTCGACAATATGGGTATAAGTAAGTTAGTTTAGACCTTTCTTCCTGGAACAGAAGTGCTCAAAGCATGCACCACTATCTATTGATGTCTACCTGCAGGTGAGGGCAGGAAGAACTTAAGGCAAGATCTGTGATTGGGCAGTGAAAACGATAGGCAGGGACAGAGTTTGGAAAAGGCAGAGGAGACAGGAGAAGGGAGGGAAGAAGCCAAGATGGAGGAGAAGATGATCCCCTTCCCCATGTGGCTTTAAATAGCCACAAGTAGCTATGAATATCTTATAAGCGATGGATTATTATAGGACAAGCTGTCTTATCTAAGGGTGCAATTTAAACTCAGTGACTCGACTGAGTTCAAGAGAAAGGTACAGGGGTGGGAGGCACCAATCCCGCCACAGAATTGGGATGTGTGCGGCTGGTATGGCAGTGCCCCACATGGGAACTTAGCGAGTTGGGTGGAGAGATTTCGAGAGCTCTGGGCCAGAGAGTCTGCGGTGTCTGGCTGGGAGGAAAACACCCCGCAGATGCCTTGTGGCTCCACGATCCCGGCGATAGCAAGGGTTGGTGATTCCTTTATCCTTTTAATAGTTACAGCTTCAGGTATCAGTTGTTATCCACAAAGCACCTTCCTGTTGCTGTTATTGTGGACCGGATAGGTTTGGAATTACATTTCTTTGCCCTCTGAAAAGCTATAATTGTTCTTTGAAAAAAACTAATGAAATCTATTCATGTTTTTTTTTTTTTTTTTTTTTTTTTTTTTTTTTTTGGTGGACAGACATCTATTCCAGGACATAGCAGATATATTTTTTCTTTCTTTTACATTTTTAAAATTTCATTTCTTATTTAGAAAACATGAAGGTAAAATCTTGACCATACTCTGCACAGAGGTTGCTAATGGACTTTTGACCCTTTTTTTCCTGCAACTCTAGACCACACCCATTAGAGTTGGCCAACTAAGGTCAATATGTGTGAATAGATGGTGGAAATAATGAACTACTTACCATCTCTGCTCTAGAACCCCTCAGGAGGCTTCATGGTGGAGCTTTGCTGGTAGACCTGCAGTCTGTTCAGTGCCTTTATCAGAGACCATGTGTCCCATCTGAGCATAAAACTTGCTCACTGTTCCCAGAACTGATAACCAGAGCAATGAAACAGAATATAGTGCATGAAAGAATACTGTAGCAATGGGGTAGATCTTGCAAAGAAGGAGGACTCAAGAGACCAGTCTTAAGCCACCAACCCAGTCACTATTTCAGATGCCAAGAAGGGCCTGAATACAGGAGCCTGGTATGGATGTCTTTTGAGAGGCTCTGCCAGAGCCTTACTGATACAGATGAGGATGTTTGCAGCTCACCATTGGACTGATCATGGGAACCCCAAATGAAGAAGTTAGGGAAAGGACTGAGGAGCTGAAGAGGTTTTCAACCCCACAGAAAGAACAACAATATCAACCAACCAGACCCCTCCTGCTCCCCAAAGAACTCCCAGAGAGTAAACCACGAACCAAAGAGTACACATATGGAAGGACCCATGGCTTCACTGCACATGAAGCAGAGAATGGCATGGTCCTGTGAAGGCTCATTTCCCCAGTGTAGAGGAATGCCAAGGTGGTGAGGTGGGAGTGGTAGCATCCTCATAGAAGCAGGAAGAGGGGGAATGAGAGAGGGGGAACCTAGAAAGGCAATAACATTTGGAATGTAAATACATAAAATATCCAATAAAATGCAAAAAAAAAGGAAAAAGTCAAATTGGCACTGAGCAGGAGTGAAGACTGTGGAACAGGCATGCCTTTTTAGTCTGCTAGCTTTATGCTAGTGTGCTTAATCTTGCTGAGTCCTAATATAGCATATTCTATTAATAGGCCTCTCAATTTACCTGAGAAAAACTAGTTATATGAGTTCAAGTACCTGCCTACTGAGGTAACTGCTTACAGCCTTCCTCATCCATCATGATTCCAGAAAAAGCACTTATTACACAGTGTATCACAAAGCCATCATGACTCAGGAGGGGGCTGGGTTCTAGATAGGGTCGTATGTAAGGGCTTTGAAGTTAAGATATTGTGGTATTTTTGAGTGACGACAGTTTGAAAACGAGATTAAGAAATTAATTCCTACTCTGGTGATACATAAGATGCCATCAAAGGTTTGAAAGCAGAAGATCATCCTAGCAGAGGCAGAATTTCGGAAACATTTCTGGGTGAGTGTGAAAAAGATAACCAGGGTTTTGTGACTAGCTAAAATCCTCCTAGAGTGTTGATCTGAAGAATAAAGACACTTCAGGACCCACAGAGGTTTCTTCTTCTTCTTCTTCTTCTTCTTCTTCTTCTTCTTCTTCTTCTTCTTCTTCTTCTTCTTCTTCTTCTTCTTCTTCTTCTTCTTCTTCTTCTTCTTCTTCTTTTTTGTGGGTAAAACAGAAAGAAGGCTATATCCACTTTAGAGACTCAATCAAGGATGCCAAACAGTGCTACAGAATCACAACTGACAATAGTATACATATATGATTTGTTGATCATATATAAAATTCCAAGTGCTAGGGCAGGTACATGTAAAACACTATCCATGATTCCCACAAACCCAATTAGGATGGTTCATGTTTTCAAACTGGCAGACCCTAGAACCACAGAAGAGACAAGCCCCGAGTCATGATGTGCCTGTAAGTGATTGTATAGACTAACTTCACCAAAAGGAGACAAGTATCTCTTCAAACCATGAACAGAAGTAGACTTTTCTTCCCTTAGTGTTATGTTTATCACAGCAACATGAAAGTTGACAAATAAATGTTCTCAATCATTGTTTTATTATAATATGACTTACAGATCAGGTTATAGATTATAGTATCCCATGAAAAAGTCAAATAACAGCTGGCCAGTAGGAGAGCTAAGACTACATCCAGATAGCTTTGTTTGCAGACTTTATATACTGGTGTCCAATGCTGGGAATCAGTATTTACTGGGCAATCCTGGTCCTACTGTTTCCTAGTAAATCCTTGTGTTGTTGGTAACATTCTGTCAACTCTGCATTTCTCCACTGGGAACAGGGACCTTAGGTGGTTCTTAAGTGAAGACCTGTGTTGCCTTAGGATGGATGGGTTTATAGCTGTGCAGTTGCAAGTGGGTGTGACTCAGTGGAAGAAACACGTAAGACAGTTTTCAGCCAGATTATCTTGACAATCAGAATGTTAGATGTAAAAGGATGCCAACATGGAAACCTGAAGAGCTTGCCAAGGTCATGGATGGTTATCTGTGCAAAAGTGCAAGTGCAGAACTCGCAGACACACACTACTGATCCATCAAATGTGCTTTCAAACCTTTTAGGCTCATATTTTCTGGTACAGTGGCTGCTACTTGTCTTGTAGGTGGCAATGCTAATTGAAACCACACCACAGAGCAGATCAAAATAAGCCAGCCAGGCTTTGCCACAGAAAATGCACCCAGCAGGATGGCCCTTTTGTTCCTTTTTAAATAAACTAGTTTTAAAAAGGCATTGGCCTCAGATCATTATCCATTAATGTATACAGCATCTCCTTTTCCCTCTTTACTCTCCACTGTAATATTCTTGTAGATAAATAAAAGAGCTCTAGTTCTCCTGTAAACTGCATAATTGGGTTTAATAGTCAGACACACCATTTATGGGCGTGTACATTTTCTACACTAATAGGATCTGTACTCACAGTGTTTGCAGATCACCTGTGGACAGGCTTGTTAATTAAACAAGTTAGAATCCTGTTTTAGACCAGTAATGCCAGAGTAATTGAAATCAAGGTAGTTACCAACATAGTAGCCAGCCCTGTCACCCCTTTATTTTGGTAATTATATTCCTGAAAGAGCATGTTAGTAAATGTGAGTCCTTGACTTTTCTTGATCCTATATTCTGTGCTATGACATTTCTTTCATTGTCACAACCTTTCTAAAGGAAAGTAATTGTCAGCATCATTCTTTCAGTCTTTCATCCAAATCTAGTCCACTAGATGCTCAGGTAAAGGTCAGGAAATTAAGCTAAATCCACATTTTCAACTGGATTCTATGATGCCTTACATTATTAAATTTCATATGGATAGGGTAAATTATTGTCTGTGAAGTGTGGTTACTATTTAGTTGTAATGCATAGAGGTCTTTCCCTTTCTTTGGTTAACTCACCTGTAACTATAAGAAGTCTGAATTCTATTAGATGGAAAGACCTGAAATATTTCAACTTACAGCTAAAGCAAACAAAGTAGAAAAGGACTGAAGAAAAGAAATGGGTAAATCATTTTTTGAAAGTTACATTTTTATCATCTCCTATTTTTTTTTAACTGCTACTAATGAAGTCTTCATGGCTGCATCACACAATTCTAGAATGGGAAAGGGGACTCAAAGTTGCCATAATGGAACTGCTTTTGTACACTTGGTATGAATAATAATAAATATTCTCCATTATCTGCAGTACCATTGTGTAACACCCTAATGATCTTCCTTCCACTTGTACATGTTCCCAAGTTTTTCTGAATATGGTTAATAGAACAGAAACAGACCTTTGCAATGGAGTCACAGCGTTGGGACTGTGTGCTTAACTTCTCTCAATCTGTTCTTGTGCTCTTTCTACAGCCACTATTTGTTGATTTCTTTTCTATTTTTACATCTTCACAGACAAATTTCTAAACTTGACTTTCACCAGCAACATGCTCATTTATTAGAAACTTTTGTCACCTGATTTCTGTGAATATTCCTATATACACCCAGTGTTTATAGGACTCAGTGTGTTTTCTTTTTAATGGAAAATGAGGTTGTTATTTATGTAGCTAATTATGATGAGAATGTGGCTGTGTGCATGTTTTCACTAAGACTTCTCTGGATTTTCTTTCTGAAAAAATCTAAAAGCATCTCAAAATTTTTTATTAATATTAACTTACTATATTATATATATATTAAGTGTTCATTTAGTTTGGCCTTTGGTATTTGTAGTCAAAGTTGACATTTGTATACTTATTATTATATGCATTTTATACACACTGGATCGTTTTTCAATGAATTGTTATTTAATCAGAATTTTCTCTTTATAATTGAGGAAAGTCTTTTTCTCTTATAATCTCTGCTTCCTGACTGCAATTGTCTTTCTCAAAAGGTGAGCATGCCGTTTAAATGAATCCAAGTCTGTGAAGGAAGCACAATCAGTTCCTCAGTAAAAGGGAGCAGAGGACAGTGGAGGAAGAAGTGGAGAGAAAATGGAAGAGAGTCTGGTATGAGAGAGAACATAAATTCATATTGCTTATCACTGTAAAAATGAATTATCAGTGAAACTGTCCTAGGCTCGTCCATGCCATTCTAACCATGCCAATACCATAAGCCACCTCAGCAAAGCCTACTTAATTCTGCCATGCACATTTATCCAAAAACATTTCTGTTCATAGTCTATCCTGATTTGGTAATATGCAATTAGAGAAAATGACCGTTTTAATATAGAACAATTTCCTTGTGAATTATACAGTAAAAATATTTGAAACATATTAAAATTAAATATATTTAGAATGATTATAGTTATAAATTACTGCAATTTGGTCTTGCACTGCTAATTCTAAAAGACTGCACAGCCATTTAGTAATTTTCATTCTTTAAATTTCTCATAAAGAGATTAAAACAAAGAGAAAAAAGGAATCATCACGTTTCCTTCTAACTGTTCCCCTTCTCTTGCATATTCTAGGGCAATAAATAAGCTGTTCCTCTTCTCATTATCATCAGGGACACACAGGAATCAGCCCGGCTTCTCTTCTTTCCTCACCAAATCAACATTCATGACCATAGCATCCCCTCTTTCATAAACACCTAAGTGACCCCTTCCAGGAACTCTCATGTCCTCTGCTACCCACTGTGCTCTGAAACATTCACTGTGTACAACACTGAAAAAGCCAAGTGAGATGTGACGCCCTACGAGATTTTATCATAAGGGTTAAAAAAAAAAGGCAAAGGTAACAAGGTTATGTTTCAACATGAAATCCATCCGTAGACAAAATGTAAGAATTATTTAGTGTAAATACAAACTCTGACTAGGTACATGAAGTCCTTCATGCATGAGAAGCTTCTGTCCAGGACCCATGGTTTAATCTCACAACACCGAATGAAGTTAGTCTTGTTTTTCTAGCGTATCTCCTGCACCAGAAGTAGTAGGCTTTTGTATCTACTGCCCTTTGCTCTGTGCTGGTCCTCTGTCTAGAATACTCTTCAATAACTTTCTCTGTTAGTTCTTCCTCACCCTTCACAATTGATGTCCATCATATTCCCTTTCAGAAAGCTGTTTGCTAAAGGAACAATAATTCTGATGTTGACTAAAATGATAAAATGCTACTAATGGTTATCAGAATTGCAGACTTTCAGCAGGAAATTTCATCAGGCTTGTCTTTAAATACAACTAAGACAAGTGAAATTTATAGACAAGAAGCAGAATGAGGTGGTCGCTGGATAGGACATTATTAAAAGGAGAAAACCAGAAGAGTTTCTTATGAAATTTACCTAATAAGAGTCCTGACAAAAGCAAGTCATTGGCCTATATATTCAGAGACAAAATATAAGGAACCTGAGAAGACAAGAGGAATGGTTATGTTTTAGGGGTGGGAGGATGGTTGCTGTCAAGAATGAGCCAATTCACTCAAGATAGAATGATGAGCAAAGTAAACCTCAGCTAAGAAGAGTAGACAAGGAAGAAGAGGGTCTTTGGTATTCCATCAAGCCCACCACCGAAAGTTGTCTTCTACTGTTCAGTCCTCTGGAGTAGAATATCCTAAGACCCTCTATGACCTGTTGCTTACCTTGTGGTAAGTTATTGGTAGTTATGCTATGGGAATTATGGGAAGGAAGAATTTTGACTCATATCTCTTGAAGTCTACCTGGAAACTTGCCCTTTCGTTCATGAATGAATTTCCAAGAAAAGTGAAGACAAATATCAGTACCACGGACCAACTTCATTTATCCTTCAGTCATGCTCTAAAGGCTAGGATGCCCTTGGTAACTGAAGAAGGATACGGGGAGAATGGGGCATCATATACTCCATGACATATTTCATCCGTGACCTGTGATAATGCCCCAAAGTGAGGAGTGAAATGTTCTTACGCCCGTGGATCAACTTTTCTTTGTTTTTATTGTATTTTCATATGATCATTAGATTTTACACATTTATATAAATTTTAGCTAATATTTTATATAATGCTAAAATTAGTATTTATTTCTTGGAGATTGATGTGAACAATATGTTCTAGCCAGAATAATTCATCCATGACACTTTTTCTTATTACCTCATATTATTGTAAAAATTTAGAACCAATTTTGTGGCAACATCTGACTTTTAAGACATATAGAGTCCATGCAGCCATTCAATCTGCACCATCGCTTTTTTTTTTTTTCACAAAATGAGTGAAATCCCCATGTCTTCCTTTACAAAATGTTCTATCAAAACATGTCTGGTAGATTAGTTACTCCTTACTTTTAAACTGCATCCCCAGTTTGAGGCTCTACTAAATTCAGTTTCTGCCTAATGAATCTCATAAAAATTTCCCTTTTGAAAAATTTGCTGTGTTTAGGACTATCACTTTAAGCCCATATGGTAATGGAAATTAAAATAATATAAAGGCAAGCTATTAATGCTAAGCAAAGAGAAGTAAACCTGTGTGGGTAAGTAATGCATTGTCATTGTAGCAGCGGATACTGGAAGTTTTTCAGGACAAGAAAATGCCATCGTTGAGGATGAACATACTTTAGTTGACTGCTTTGAACCATAAAGAAGAGAAGTCACAACCACTCTTGATGTACAGAAGCATAGAGAGGAAGGGAGACAAGAATTTGGCCATTTAGGTAGGAACTAGAGTTATGAAAAACAAAGAGTAGCTATTTAAGGTTCTTCCCAGGAAAATGATCAGATAATGCACCCAAGGAACTACTATAATAAACCAAATGGAATAAAAATTTGTGACTTATGAGGAAGTATAAGAAATGATTTTTATATAAAGAGAGGGTACCACTATGTAAATATATATAATTATATATATGTATACATGAGAAATCAAATATCCTTAATATTAACCAGCACACAAACAAAAATAAATGGAGTCATATCATCTTGTACATGTTTTGTAACATGATTCTATATTTAACTTGGGAAGTCTCCCATGACATTAAGTAGCATAAGCATATATGTGCCTAGTTAATTTCACGTCTGCCCACTAGTTGTTCCAGTATAAAACATAGGTGTGGTGCATGTATAAGTGTTATATGTGTGTGTGTGTTTGTATGTGTGTGTGTACATGCCTGGGCACATGTGAAAGTGCGTGCACTTCTTATGTGTATACACAGGAAGTCAGAGGTCTGGTGTCTTCTATCACTCTCCACATTCTGTTTTGATAGATTTTCTTTCCTGAACCTGTAGCTCATCACAGATAGACTGGTTGAGCAGAATTGCCCTGGTATCTTCCGACCTCCACCTCCCTGTTCCCAGCATGGTGCTTTCTGATGTCCTCTGCCATGACTAGTTTTGGAATGTTTTATTCAGATATATAGATTGTTTCAAGATGTTTCAATGCTGTCCTTATTACTTTCTTCTGTGAAAAGAAAAAAGAAAAAAAAAAAAAAAAAAAAAAAAAAAACAGAGCAGGGAAAATCCCTTGCAAATTTAAAATGCTTAGACATTGGCAATAGTATGTAATAGCCCAGTTACAAACGTGGCCCTTCCCTTTCAGCAACCTGTTTCTATTACAGTGTTGTCTCTAACTCAAAAATCTTCCTCAAAACAGATTGCATTATGTGCTTTAATAACTTCAGGACAAATAATTATCACCAAGGCAGGATTTTCACCACTTCTTGTTCATCACAGCCACCACAGTCCTCCATTTCTTTGAAGTTTCCTGTGGATAATGCTATATGTCATCAGGAATAGTTAGTAATCAGAGCATGACCAAGGTCACTTGAAGGTTTCTTTGATGCAAACATTCCTCAATTTGGAGCTAAAATGATCCTGACCCTTCTGAGTGTGCATTGCCTTTCTGACAAATGGAGGGGATGACATAATTGACCCTTAAATTATGCAGTCTCTTTTGCACGTGGGGGAAATGTGAATAGTGCACAGGTGATCTGCAAGCCCACTACAAGTCAGTACATCAAAGTCTGTCTGGAGACTTTGCACAAGGCTTTAATTTTTGTTCCCTTTACATCATTTTCCTCTAAGTGTTTTTTTTCATTCTTTCATTTAAAAATTGTTTTTCCTTCACAAATGAAAAGGAATGTCAGAAAGGGCATATTTTACATCTTTTGAGATTCAGCACTACAAGTCTTTCAAAATCGATCCACGTAAGGCATGTCAGACCGAGGAGCCTTCTTATACATGGGCATCATCTCTCCAAGTTGTATTTGACAGAGCCATTTAGGAACACTAGCTTTTATTCTTTATAGTTTTGAAAAATTACATATGTGAATAGCACTGATAAATGGTGCATTTCAACTTGAAACCAACAAAAGACTAGGTAGCTTAGTAGTGATCACCTGTTTCTTTTTTTTTTTTTTTTTTTTTCCTTTTCTAATTGCAGAAGCTGCAAAGTCCAGGATCAAGATGCCAACAGCAAAGAAAGTGGTTGGCAGGATCCTACTCTGTTTCCCAGATGGCTGTTGTTACTGCATATTTCTATAGAAGAGAGATGATCTCTCTTGTGTTTCTAGTCAAAGCCATATGCATTTCTAACCAGAAAAGTTACATTTAAAATACAGAGGGATACTTTCTCTAAATGATTAATTTTGCATACAAAATTTCAATTCCTATTTTGCCCTAAAATTTACATGTTTAGAAATACATCTAGGAAAAAAAGACCCCAGAAGACTAGTCGCTGAGCAACATGTTCATGCAAAAGACAACAGTTTCTTGAGCTAAGAAGTCTTTGTTCTCAGAGACTTAATGCATCTGGTTTCTGGAAAGCAAACTGCTTGGAGTAACAACACAGCAGAAGGAATTGGTAAACAGAAAATGGAGTAGAACAGATTTCTAAAACAGTTCATTAGGTATCCCTAGAGTCTACAATTTCTGGGCATTACATCCCAAAAATTATGGTAGTGGTGCTGCCAAGAAAATCCACAGTGCTCTTTGGAATATTTCATAAGGGAACCTAGATATCTAAAGTATATTTTGCTGAAAGCAGAGAAGAAGAACAGAATGAAGCTTTCACTTTTGCCTGGAAAAAGAAATTTCATTTTTCCTTAGGGATCAGTAAAAAGGAATAAATGACTTATTTTTTTTTTCAACCAGGAAATCTAAATATAGCAGGCTTCTTACAATCACTTCATTTTTCAAATCTTGTCTTCCACACTATTAGTTAGGAAGGCTACTGTGTAGAATTATGAAGTTCATTAAGCTTCTTCTGCAGCTACTTTGTACCACCATGTAGGGTAGACTCTGTTCACTGTGCCTTGTTTCTACTGAGACAATCCTCCATACAAGAGACAGATCTGAGTAGTCAGCTAAAAGGAGTTATTTTATTTCTAACAATACTTTAATGTACTGTGGAATATCTACATAAAATATGTAGTTTTGTGTCTGTCTTAAGTGATGGACATGAACTTTTCAAGACCAATAATAAAAATACTTCTGCCTTTCCTGTCTTCCATGACTTTGCTTTTCAGCTAATGGATGAGGCAAACACTTCACTTCCTAAATTTGTATTATCAGAAAATTTTCCACAGTCTTTTTGATGGCGGGAGCCCATTGGTGCCTTAATTGAATGCCTTGATACTCCTTGAATTATTGCCTAATAGGAGAATTTGGTGCATTTTATCTGACAGTATTGATTTGTTTATCTTTTGTTTTCCACAGTGTCAGCCATCATACCAAGGGCTGAGGTATTCTCAGAAAGGATGCCACCACTACTTACTACCAGCAGGCAGTACCACCTCAATTCCACCACTGAGTTGCATCTTCTTCGCTGGGCTGATTTGTATCCTAGCTGTAGTTGACAAACGCATTTAGGTGTACTAGCTTTCATTTTTTTTTTTTTTTTTTTTTTACAATTTAAGCAAATTACATGTATACAAAGCATTACTAAATGCAATACATTTAGTACCTCAAGTACCGAGTGGAAGCCTTTGAGAGCTAGTATTTTAAATGAATGGGGTGTCAAATGTCCAGTCCTTTCACAAAACTGCCCGAAGAGTTGATTACTGTTTTGTTGTTACTGCCTCCTTTCTTTGCAATAGTTATGATTAGACAGTGTAGTCTGTGTTTCAGCATCTGGGTTCTGAAGTTCTGCAGTCTGTTTTTTTTTTTTTTTTTTTTTTTGAAGTCATTTGTTTGTTTGTTTGATGACCATATCCTGCTTATTAGCTGTAGCTGCATAAACAAATCAAATAGGTTACTTTGTTTTACCAATTGAAGTCTTTGGTAATGGTGATGATGGTAATGGTAATGGTGGTGGTGGTGGTACCTTCCTAAAAGCTTTGTTGCAAAGATTTAATGGGTTAAGTAAGTAGCTTATACAAAGAACTTAAATTAGGTCCTGGAAAAGTATTTATGTTCTATGCCATTTTAGTGTTAATGTTCCCTGGCTCCGTGATAACTAGTGATTTTGCTTGTGACACTTATGGCACTTCTAGACTATTTCTTGTCATAACACTTTTGAAGATACATCTTGATAAAACCTAAACATTGGATTTCAAAATTACTTTTGAATCCTGGATACAGTTGGTAATTATTTGGTGTGGTTTTTTTCTTATTATTTTAGAAAAGTTGAAGATGTGGACATAAAATTTAATTAATTTTCTCTGTTATATAGAGCAGCATGGTTGTATTTCTCTGTCGAGTTATGTAAATGCAGTCAGGAAAATGACAATTATGTGGAGTCAGATTAGAGTTGCTGTTGGGTTTGTTGCTTCAGTTATTGTTAGAAACAGAACTAGGATTCTGTTAACTGTGGATGTTAGGGTTACCTGGTCATATTGCAACAGCTCTATCTGCCACTGTTGACATTTAGGAATCAAAATCTGATTTTCTGTTTGATGGATCAGCTGCTGTACAAGCTGCAGGGGCTTGAGTATGTGCTTGACACTTATTGCAAAAGCTTACAATGTGCCACCAGAAATAGATCTTACAGAATAAGAAAGAATATACATTCTATGATATTTAATGACAAAAAATGTACAACATAGTCCACTGACTGAATTAGAAAGGCTCAGAGGCTAAGCTATGTGTAAAAAGATTTCTTTAAAACATTTGCTATAGTGTTGGCTTTAGCTCCTAGTATTCTACCCGTGATGCCAATACTAAGGAGGAACAACAGTGTCTCAAATACTCATTACCAAATTGAAAAAATTAAAATTTGTGAATAGTTTAAGAGACCAATTATATGAGAATTAAGCACTAGGCATTGAAAAACATAAATGCTTAGAAATTGATAAAGACAGCATGGTAAGGTGATATACATGTTTACAGAATCTCAGTAATGTCACAAGTCTATTTAAATTCAGTGGTGATAGCTACTTAGACCTTTTGAATACAAATGTCTCAGTAAATGCTTATGCAAAAGACTAATTCAATTTTGGACATTGTCTCAGTATGACAGCTTTAAATAGACCTATGAAAACATTGGTTAATTCAATAAAACTAAATACCCACATTTCATAAGGTTAAACATGCATCATTGCCCTTATTCCATTCTGTACATTTATTCAAAGTGTGGTTTAGGGAACACACTTATATCTATAAATGTCCTCATTGCACATTTTCTCAGTCTTCACATAGCTTCCACGATGGTGCTTTGTGTGCATATGCTGTTTAGTTTTGTCAACTTGATTCTAACTATGGTCATCTGAAAGAGGGAACATCAACTAAGGAGGAATTTTCGCCATCCAACTGACCTCTTGGAAAATCTGTGCAGGTATTTTCTTGGTTGATAATGGATGAAGGAGGGCTCTTCCCACTCTGGGTGATGTTAATCCTGGGTAGGTCCTGACTCCCTTTAGTGATCTACTGTGATTCTGACATGTAAACCCAATACATTCTTTTTTCCCCAAGTTACCTTTGGTTGTGCCATTTATCACAGCAATAGAAAGCAAACTAGGACTCTCTCTCTCTTTCTCTCTCTCTCTCTCTCTCTCTCTCTCTCTCTCTCTCTCTCTCTCTCCCTCCCTCCCTCCCTCCCTCCCTCCTCCCCCTCGCTTTGTGTGTGTGTGTTTGTAAGAGAGAGAATGAGGACCAAGAGCAATATAGTATTCTAATTCATACCTTGATAAACCCCAATAAGTTTGAGTTATGTTAATAAGAACATAATTGTACCCACGTCTAGTGGCCACCACTGTTATGTTTTTGCTTTTGGTTTTGTCTTATGTCTCCAAACACTTAATACCTGACTGTTTGAATACTAGTTCATTAAAAAAGCTTATCCCATTCTATCTTATGGGACAGTCTCAAGATGATGTTGACATTAATCATCTGTCAGATACATTTGCATCTCTACCTTGGTGGCTGACATGCGATGACAAAAGGCTATTTCTCCAGTTAGTCTCATTGCTCAATGTATGATTAAAAAAAAGATAAAGCTTAGTTAATGTGAAATTTACAGACTTCTTCTACGTTATCAGGGTAACTTTAAAACATTCTAAAATTGGAAACTTTAACCCAGCTTCTTCCCTTTGAACAAATTGGCATCCTTTATTTTACAGTTTTTACTTTCTATATAGTAAAGGGCCAAATGTGTCAACCTGGTCTCTCTGTAGGGAGTCCAGTAGTCAATTCTGACATTGTATTATAAAATTAAGAACATTGTTTACTAAGGACAGCATCTCTGGAGGTGATACAGTTTAAGGAAAACATCCTGCTTTCTGGCCAAGCTTTATTTACTTTATGAAAAGAAGTCACAGCTCACAACCCTCATAGTTCCCAAGCTGACAAAATACCAAATGTAAGTGATTTGCTGTTGAATTGCATCTTGCCTGTTCTTGCTTTGAAGCTACTCTGAAAAATGTTCTGAAAATCCAGTGTAACTCTGTGCTATAAACAGGAGTGGGCATAGTTCGCAGTAAGAGGGCTTTAAAAGTCAACAAATTAATCTGTGTTCCCATTCCAGCTGTGCGATGCACCCCCTGCTCCAGCTCTGAGCTGTAATTAAGTACGTTTCCATAATAAACGCAATCTTGTCCTGGTGCTTCCCCAGATGCACATTCTGACCCAGATTCCCATTATGAATCACAACTGTCACATGTGCTTGAAATCGGCTTCTTTCCCCTTCTGCTTCCCACCCTGGCTGCTGAAGATTCTCACAGTGGAATTTCATTCATTTTGTTGTTGTAAGTGCCATTTTTCATCCTTTTACTAAATTAAGTAAAATTGTTTACACAGAAGATTTTTTGATCATATGACCTCCACTCCCCAAGGCCCCTATACCTTCCCACCCCACTGTTCATTCACCTTCATGTTCTCTCTTTCCACTGAACCAGAGGAAACAAGTATAGAGCAGAAACACACAGAAAACCAACAAGATGAAAAGTCACCCAACAATACATTACAAACTAAAAAGTGTAAGTAAGTTTTAGCACACAGTGTGCCATTCACCCTTACACACACACACATACACACACACACACACACACACACACACACACACAGAGAGAGAGAGAGAGAGAGAGAGAGAGAGAAACAGAGAGACAGAGAGACAGAAAGACAGAGACAGAGAAACAGACAGAGACAGAGAGACACAGGGAGAGACAGAGACAGAGATAAGAAAGAAGAAAGAGAAGGAGAGATGCAGAAACAGAAAATGACAGAGAGAGAAAGAGGAGGGAAGGAGAGACAGAGAGACAGAGACAGATCCGTTTTCTGTCTCATGGGGTCTGCCCTGGACTATGGGTGATCTACTTAGTGGCAGTGCACTGGAGAAAACGGATTTTCCCTTTCCCAGAAAGCACCGACTACAAATAGCTTTTTGGTTAGGGGTGGGACTTTGTGTTCATTTCCCTTTCTCTGACTTGGGATTTTGTGTGGTTTGAATTTGTGCTGGTCTTGTGCATGCTGCTATAGGCTCTGTGAATTCATATGTACATCAGCTCTGCTGAATATTGAAATCACTGTTTTTTTGGAGTCCCTGACTCCCTGTGACTATCAGAACCTTTTAAACCTCCTCCTCCACATAGACCACTTTCAGGGGAGTGATTTGGTAAAGTCATCTCACTGACATCTGAGTTCTCCAAGGTAGCTCACTCTGCCCATTATCCCATAAGAATCTTTTTCTTATAGATTATTTAGAGAAAGTATTTTCTTTGTTGGCTCTTTAAAATAAGTGCCCCTCCTCCTTTTTACACAAAGGGACACTATCAAAGAATCCAATAATAAACACTAGAAATGAAAGCATTCTTCTTAAATATAATTGAACAATCAGATAGAGATGCCACTGAGAGGCAGGACACTTGCCTTCTGTGATTGTCAATCTTCACTGTCAACTTGAATAGCTCTAGAGTTGGACTGTTCTCAAACTTTGGGTTGTGATCTCTTTGGAGCTAGAATGGCCCTTTCACCAGGGTTGCATGTCAGATATCCTACATATCAAATATTTACATTATGATAACAGTAGCAAAATTACAGTTATGAAGTAGCAACAAAAATTATTTTAGAGGTGGGGATTGCCACCACATGAAGGTTGAGTAGCACTGAACTAGTACACCAAGGCACCTCTCTGGGTGTTTGTAAGAGCACAACCAGAATCTTTTAACTAATGGGGAAAGATGCTTCCTGTTATGTTTATAAAAAGATAAAGAGAGGGGGGAGGTTCTATGGAGGTGTAGTCAGGTATGGGGGAAGGGGGTGCCTCAGTGGGACCATGCTGAGGCAGCCCTTTCACCTGAGGGACCAGCCACACATTAGTATATTATAGAATAGTTTACTCTGGGCATGTGGATGAGAAGTCAAGAGGGTAGTAGAGGCAGGGAAAGGTAGAGAATAGAGAAGTGGAGTAGAGGAGGGAAGGGAATAGGGAGGGGGGACAGGGAAGGCAAAAGCAAGAGCAAGTGCAAGAGCAAAGGAGCAAGAGAGATAAGAGGGGACAAGCAGCCCCCTGTATAGTGAGGCACACGTACCTGGCAGTTGCCAAGTAACTGTGGGGTGAGCTTACACAAAATGTTAACATTTCCTGTTTTGGTTTAATTAAAAATAGAATTAGAAAGAGGCAATGATAAAGTATTAGTAGGGTCTTCGTGATCTTTAATTACTGGCTTTGGGGTGACATGTCTCTAGGGAAGATAGAAAAGTAGCAATAGAGATGTTGGTATGATCTTAGGAGAATTGGCTGTTTCCTTGTGCGGGGTCTGTGGAAAGATCGGAATGAACAGGTTCATGTGTCTATGGGAGGAGACTGGAACATCTGGAGGTTGCTTCTCTCAGGCTGTCCTTAATGTAGTAAGCATCTGGACTTGACAAGATGCTGAAACACACACACACACACACACACACACACACACACACACACACACACAGACACACACATTTATTATAGGTAGAGAACAAGATTAACTGCATTTGAGAGAAAGATTTTTTTTCCTTAGATGTATATTTGAAACCTAGAGGAATCCCACCCTTTGTTATAGGTAGTAGGTGGGAACTCATGTAGATGTACTTATCTGGATGGAGTCCATTTGGTCCATGAGAGGTAGATCTGAGTGGGTTTCCTGTAGCTTATACATTTACAAAAGAGATGGCAACATGAGTTAATAACATGAACAGCCTTTAAGATGAGATTTTTGTAGAGCAGGAGTAAGGACTTGTGATTATATAGTTGGGACGTATAGTGGAATATTTTATTAGAGTTAGGCAAATTGATAAGAACTCAAATAATGTTAGGACAGTGGCCGAGCAAGAATAGGGAATATAAAGTACTTAATCAGTGGAAACTGAGTTTCAGTAAGGAAGTAAATGATTGCATCTGTGAAAGCTTACATCTGAACTTGTGTATCGTTTATCATACAATGTGTACGAACTTTGACAGTCTTAGCTAGTTAACAAATTTATTAATGAGTAAATACACCTTAAGGTAAGGGAGCTAGGTCTGTTTTCTGGCTGCCAAGTAATAGTTACTTTAGCTGTCAATGTAGTTAGAAATCTGGAGAAGAATAGATTATAATCTAGAAGTCATATAGTATTTAAAAATGAAAGAAATCACCTATAGTCCAAATAGTTTCCTGTAGTCTCTGTGTTCTCTATGGCAATTTGGGTGGAGTCAGTCTGGCTCTCAGGCCCAGAAGATAAGAACATTTTTCTTTTTGGAATGGATATAGGTGACATGAGAAGTGGCTTACCTTTTTTAAGTTATTTGACTGAGGATATGTAGTTTTGTCCACTGTGTTTTTCAGTGGTTAACATAATCCGGGCAGTTTGTTGAATCTGTGTTCATATCTTCTGACACCTTGTGAGGTAAACTGTTAGATTCAGGAGATTATGTCTGTCATAAATGTAAATATATTAATAATTAGCATATTTCTGATAAGATTGAGATCTATATCGATTGGTCATATCTGAATAGAGCACGCCATAATTTAATGGCAGTAACAAAAATCATTATTTATCAAGACAGGATGGAAATGAAAATTTTAAGTAACTTTGACAGGTTGTGTAAGGAAACAAAAACACATTTTGCATTAGCAGAGAAACATGGACTTACATGAGGAGAGAAACTCTTGGCTTAGAGTTTGGTGTTGACCAGAATAAAAGAGCTGGCAACAGTGGCTTGAGATTTTAGTGACAGAAAGTGAGTTTGTCCAGGTGGCTTCAGGCCTGTGACATGAACTGTGCTGGCAGGCAAGCTGTGGGAATGGCTAGAATAGAGCAAGGGACAACCATGTGAATGCAAACATGGGCAGCCAAGGCACCAAGCATTTGCTCAGGCAAGAGTGGGGATGGAATCGCTGCTCAGCCTGCAGCCTGAAGAGCACAGATTCCTAGGAGCAGAAATAATGGCATGTGCCCCCAGGGAGCCCAGGGCCACAATAATGCTGAACTTACTGAATTTGGAAACTCCATCCTGTGACCCAGAGTCCTGAACTAGAGAAAGCCACCTGAGCACCAGCATCCATCTTGATGCTGCCATGACAATGGAAATTGAGCTTGTCTATTGTATTGTACTGTACTGTACTGTATTGTATTTTTTATGCCTCTGCCATCATGACTCATTGTGAACCAGATGATGTTCTATGTTCCTCAGGTTGCCTTTTTTAGGGCTAAGTCTCAGCAATTAGGAAGGTAACTCAACTGCCTAGAATGCTCAAGGTCCTGAATTTCACAATAGCTATATGTTATGGCTCGTATATGCTCAGCCCAGGAACTGGCAATATTAGAAGATGTAGCCCTGTTGGGGTAGTTGTGTCACTGTGGATTTGGGCTATAAGATCCTCTTCCTAGCTGCCTGGAAGTTGGTCTTCCACTAGCTGCCTTCAGATGATGTAGAACTCTCAGCTCCGTCTATACCATGCCTGCCTGGATGCTTTCATATTCCTGCCTTGATGATACTGTACTGAACCTCTGTACCTATAAACCAGTCCCAGTTAAATGTTGTACTTTATAAGACTTGCCTTGATCATAGTGTCTGTTCATGGCAGTAAAGTTGTAACTAAAGAACTATCATTTAAATAATCAACTATCTCAGTTAAGCTGAGGTGTTGAGTAAGTGTGCCCATTCACCCACCATCACTTTCGATCCTTCTTGAAAGGCCTAAGCTGATGCAAGTCTAAGGCTAAGTTTTATTCTGATGTTGGAATCCTCCCTTCCTCCATATTTCTGTTCATGTTGTTTTTTGTGTTACTCCTGACATCCAGGTAGCCCCCAAACTGGATCCTCCATGTTAGAAGTAAACTGCACCTTAGCCATTTCTTCTGCTATAGTTTCATTCCTGTGCTCATTAGCTGCCCTCTTTCTTACAGAATTCACCCAACTATGACATTCTTTCTGCTAAATCATTTGACCCTTAGCTTCTGTATTCTAATCCTGTGGGCACATTGTGTACAAAGGTTTCTCCCTACCACTTAAAGAACAAGACCTCTTTCAAATCCCTCAGCCCACTCTCCTTGCCTTCCCTCCATGGCCCTCCATGAGCCTTTTTTATATTTTAGGCTCTTCAGGATTTCTAAAATATTTTCATCTTCCACTTCTCATGGACTCCCACAACAACTCATTTTGAATTCTTCTTTCCTAGTTCCTTCCCCAGAGACTATTTCAATAGAGCTAAACCTGTGCTCTCATACAACTTAACCTACAGGGCTTAGGAAAACCTGTATGGCTGGACCTCAGCTTTAGAGTTCACTCAGTAGGTATGGACTAGGGACCATGAGTTTGTATTTTTATCAAGTTCACAGAGGACAATGATAAAATTTTATAGATGGGAATCTGATGATCAGAGTCCTATCCAAATTTTAGCTTTGCTCCAGAACATGTCTCTGTTCTCACTTTTTCCTTCAAGTCCCAGAGTTCTCTGAGTTTTGTGTGAACCCATGGCAGGCTGCTACTCTAGAGCTCTGGTTTTCTTGAGACTCCCCATAATCCTTATATCCAATTAGACACACTATCCTGTTATTTCGTTTGTAACTGCCCTCTTTTTTCTATATAATGGATGTCTTTCTTGCTCAGCATGTTCTCATAGACTATGAGAAGATACTTCTTTTCCACCTCACATTTTTAAAAAGTGGCTTTAAAATGTAAATCAATGGTACCCTGTTGCCTTCAGATTAAAATGTGAAGTTTTGGCTTGATCTACATATAAATCTCTTTGATCTTACTTATGGTTTTAGCTCTTTCTAATCCTTCTATCAAAGCCCTTTCTCTGAGCTGTTGTTAATGCTCCACTCTTCAGAATGGCAACTTCTTTGCATAATTTTACATTCCTACTAGAGGTATATGAGGGTTTTAATTTCTCTGTATCCCGAGCAACACTTCCTATGTATTGTATTTATTAACTTTTATTTTCACCTTAACTCTGAATATGGCATGGTATTTCATGGTATTTCAGTAAGATTTGGACTTACAGTTCTCTAGCAATGATGGTTACATCTAGTGGTTATCTCTTCAGACACGTATTTGCCAGTTGCATAATGTGATGGCTAATTTAGACTTACAACCTGACAAAATTTCAAGTCATGGACATATATGTGTATATGTATTTATATGCATATATAGTTGATCTCTACGTATTCTTTGTGTTGTCTCTGTAACAAACTGTTACTAGACATGGGGCATGTAAATACGCTCACTCATTCTCTTAGTTTTTGCTTCAATTACATGTACTAGGAGTTTTAAATTTTATAATGTCGAATTTATCTGTTTTTCCCCCTGGTTGCTTTTGTTTCACTTTGTTTAAAAATGACTTGCCCAATCCTGCCCAAAGCTATAAAGCTTTCAATTTATATTTTCTCTAGGTGTTTGTACTAGTTAAATGAATTGAAGTGGCTTCTGCCCTACCACATGAGCTCCTGGACTGGGACTCAGGTTCAGGCTTGACAGCAAGTACTTTTTCCCACTGAGTCACCACCCTGGCCTTCTTGTGTTTTCCACTCACTGTTTTATAAGTCCATGTCTGATATTAATTACATTAAAGCCTTTGTTTGGCCCATTTATTGTTGATTCTGTGTTACATGGGATATAGAGATCTAGTATTATTTTATTCTTCTTGCCCAGTCTGTGTGCCTTTTATTTCTATTTTATACTTAATATAAGTATACAGAGCCTCTAGTATCAATTTAGATATAATTTGTCAAAGCATTGATTTTTGCCTTTTCTCAGTCTTCTGGAAAAAGCGGAATGCAGTTAGGGAGCTTTATATTCTTTTATATACTTTGTGAGAGTCTGTGAAAAGTTCATTATTCATCTCCCTTTAAAGGCTGTAAATAATACCCTGTAAAAGTGGCCATGGTTACAGAACTGGAGTGACCTTTCAATGACCTGACAGTGTCTTTTCCTTCTTTCACTTTTAACTTACTGAACCTTTGACCTACACAACCTGGGCAGACCATGCCACGCTGCTACAGATGTGTCTTACCCCAGGAAAGTTACCTTTTCGTTGGCCCAGTACCGGTGGTCAACTTCAGGGTGCATTCATTTTTAAATCTATTCGGCCAACTCCATTTTAATTGGTAAATTAATTCATTTACATTTGATTACTGGGGAGGTACCTTATGCATGGCACATTTTGCTGCTTGATGTGCATGTTTTATGCTAATAATGGATTCATAACTCATCTACCACTGCTGTCTTTGTCTTAAATGTATTTTCCTGCAGCTTACTTTAGTTATTTTGCTCCTTTTATGTTCTAATTTTGAGTCTTCAAGCCCTGATTGGATTCAGCACAACCTTTGCATTAATAAAGTAATTTCAATAATGTATATAACTTCTGTGATTTGGATACTATCTTCTTATTTCATGTTACTTTTACTACAAATTATTTCTTATACTTATCCTTATTAACCTTGACTGTTATCATATTGTACAGTTGCAATAATTCAGAAGAGAGAAAAAGAGATTATTGTTGTTGCTGCTGCTGCTGTTGCTGCTGTTGTTGTTATTTTTGTTGTTGTTGTTTATAAGAAGGGTTATGAACCAGCCAGATGACTCACTTACCACCAAGCCTAATGATGTGAGTTCAATCCTCAGGCCCCACATGTTCAAAGGAGAGAACAGACTCCCACACGTTATCCCCTGACCTTCACATTTTTGTACTGACACATGTCCCTTGACACAACACACATTCTCACACAGAATAAATAAGTAAATAAAATATAAAATACTATTTGTTATCTTTTATATGTGTCCTCATGGTTCAGCTATGCACGTTCATTATTTTGTTATGTGGTCTATATTATAAGGCACAGCTATTTCATTTGAATTCCAGTGTCAGCCAAGAGTGAATCCTGAGGGATCTCCTCTGTTTTTCTGACCAGATGCATGTGCGTGCACGTGTGCGTGTACACACATACATGCACACACACACACACACACACATACACACACACACACACACACACACACACACACACACACACACACACACACACACATACAGTTCACACATAACCTCACCGGTCTTTGGGAACATGTCAGAGCTTCTCAAACTCTCTGGGGCATCTCACGCACAGTACTTCTCCCTTTTAAGGTTTGGCCAAGCTGATCATTTGCCTTGACTTTTATCCATTGCCACAGGCAGCTGTGATTTTCAACATCGGAATGGCCCTCTCTTCTGAGATGTGCAGCAGTATAAGAATTCTAGTGAGTTTGACTAGAGACAAACTTTCTGAGTGGGGTTTTCTGGGAATCCACAGAAGAGTCCAAATAATGTCAACTGTTTGGATGTAATATGTTATCCTTGACATGCCAGAAATTGGGCTGTCACAGGTTATACATGACCACTTCAGAGTTGGAGAACTGTACACAAAACCAAGCACACAAAAGCGGAAGCATGGTTGGTTGTTGGTATTCATATCTGTGGGGTTTGTTTTTTTTTTTTTTTTGATTTTATCAAACCCTACCATGGCTACATATAGTAAGCCTTTAGTTAATTGCTCCCCTCACCCAACAAAAACAAAAACCAAATAACCAACCAACAAACAAAAAATTAATTCTTAGTAAGTTTTGCAAGGTGTATTAGTTAACTAATTAATTAAATGTTTTTATGAAGGAGTAAGGTTTTAAAAGCACTAAAATACAAATTATGTTTTATAAATAATTAAAACGTATTGGATCGATTCTTCTTCTAATAACATCAGGAATTATTAATGTGAATAGTAGATACATTTTATATGCAAATTTAGTGGTTTCAAATTCTTGCTTTTGTTAAGATTTTAAGGGTGATACAATATCTACCTAATAGCTCATTTTCAGAATTTATATGCTATCTCTGTTTTTCACCTAAGCACTGGCAATATCTAATAGTACATGCTACCTTGTGAACTATGATTGTTTATTGCATCCAGCCACTTAGATACATTTTGGAGATTTGCAGGTCATTTGAATGCCCTGCCCCTGTTTCAGGCCAATAGTATGAGCAGGACTAAAAAGCTCAGGCACTCCTGCTGTCTTCTGAGAGTCACAGCAGAGAAGAAAATATCATAATAGCTGTAGAACTATGGTGATTCTGTCTCTGTGAAATCTTTATTTATTTACATTTCAAACATTATCTTATTTCCCTGTTTCCCCTATCTCATCCTCCTTTCCCCTGCTCCTATAAGGGTGCTAACCTACCTACCTACTAACTCCTACCTCTTTGCCCTGGCATTCACTTACCCTGGACCAAGGACCTCTCCTTCCATTGATGTCCAGCAAGGCCATTCTCTGCTACATATGCCGTTGTAGCCATGGGTCCCTCCATGTGTACTCTTTGGTTGGTGGTTTAGTCCCTGGGAGCTCTGGACGGTCTGGTTGGTTGATAATGTTATTCTTCCTATGGGGTTGCAAACCTTTTCAGCTCCTTCATTCCTTCCTCTAACTCCTATATTGGGGACCCCATGCTCAGTCCAATGATTGGCTGAGAGCATCTGTTTCTGTATTTATCAGACTCTAGCAGAGCCTCTCAGGCTATTCTTTTTATATTTGTGTGTGTGTGTGTGTGTGTGTGTGTGTGTGTGTGTGTGTGTGTGTGCCACATAAGTGTAGGTATCTGCTACATTCAAATAAAATGAATTGCAATGAGTAAACATAAACAGGAAGGCCTGCAGCATATTCAGCTTTAAGAGATTATTCCAGACCTAAAGTGAGCTAATATTAGAAACAGTTGTAGAACTGACAAAGATGAAGGCTGATAGGCTAAGAGAGCCCCTCAGTCCCAATGTTAAATGGATGGCTGTTCAGAGTAGTTAGGACCCTAGACTTGGAGCAAAGCGGTTTGTTATGAAATGCTTTGTGTATAGAGTCAGATAAGTTAATGTAATTATAATATCAGGTGTGTTAAAACTGATTCCAGAGTTTTGGGTTTGAAAAGAACAGGAGGTTAAAGTTTTTTTTTTCCTTTCTTTCTTTCTTTTTCTTTCTTTCTTTCTTTCCTTCTCTCTCTCTCTCTCTCTCTCTCTCTCTCTCTCTCTCTCTCTCTCTCTCTCTCTCTCTTTCTTTCTTTCTTTCTTTCTCTTTCTTTTTGCTAGATGGGGAAGGCCAAGCAGGAATACATAGGTTAGAAGTAGGTTGTGGGACACACTGAGCACTAAGCCTGGAGCAAAAATGGAAGATTGAACATTCAAACCTTCTGAAGATGTCTGACATTCAGGAGTGGATTATATTAGAAAGGCACAAATGTATAAAAATGTGGACATTTTAAGGAAGTCCTAGAAAAATATTATTTGAAGGGCTAAAAAAATGTCTCTGTGGGTAAACTGATAAGAATGAGGACCTGTGTTTGAATCTCTAGGCCTACACATAGCTAGGAGATGTGGTACGTAACTATAATTACAACACTCATATGGTGAGATTGGATTAGTAAATTCTGGAAAACTGTGAGCCAGTTATCCTGGTGTACACAGAGGGGATCAATTAAGAGACAAGGATAGAGGTGTAGACAAAAGATGTATTCTAGTTCCATATGTATGCCATCTCATATACTGAAATAATATGCACAACCGCCTTATACACACACACACACACACACACACACACAGCACAGTTACATACACATGCATACAAGTGTGAGAACACAAACATTATTCCTAAAACCTATACCATTCCACTACTTACAAATTTAGAAGAGAAAAAGGCCAGTAACTAAAATTTAAACAATGGTAGATAAAAGTTCAGGAGGCACAGAAAGAGAGGGAGAGAGAGAGAGAGAGAGAGAGAGAGAGAGAGAGAGAGAGAGTGTGTGTGTCACAATGTTTCTTCTATTATTCAAAATTTATAGTAAAGATCCAAGTTTTGGATCTGATACCAGACTGGCCAGTTTTGTAGGTCCGCTTCACCCATAACTTCTTTGTTTTCCACGTGTTACCTTACAAGATTAAATCAATGGATGCATCTGAAGTATGAAAGGCAATACTCAATACATGGTCATTGTGACTTTTACTGACTTTAATTTACTGAATAAATTTTTTGGCATAATTCCTTCAGAAAGTTATTATTCCCTACAAGGCTTATCATTAAAGATACTATGCTTAATGAAGGAATTGCATGGAAAACATGTAATGATCATTAGAGCAATGGAGATAAACACACAAGTGTTTCAGAAGAAAGGGCTGTCACTGCTCAAATGACATAATGAGGTGAAGCACTGCATGAGGTCCTCAGATGGGGACCAAGCCATCACAGGCAGAATGGAAAATCAAACAGTCTGCAAGAGCTCTAAGGGGGTAGAGGTTGTGAATTCTTATGCATGGATTAAGAATAGGTGACAGAAAAGGATAAATGTTAAGAACACAGAACTCTGACCATAAAAGGGCATTGTGTTGTTGGTTTATTTTGTACGGTGTTTTTTTTTTTTTTTTTTTAATTCCCTGCAAAGAAGCTCAAAATGAGGTGTGTGGTTATCAAACATATTTAAAGTGACAAGCATGTGTGATGGATAGAAGTGGTGGACGTGGATGAGGGTAGATGAAACTTTATGGACCTTTTCTCCCAGATTTTCCTGCTGTAAAACAGAAGAACTTGGCAAGTGTCTATTGCAAGGAGAGAAACACACCTTCAGCTAAATGTGGTATCATAGACTCTAGATGTGGCCTGGCATCATGGCGGGTTCATTCTCAATCATTTCAAAACAAAACAAAGTTTTAAAACAATCCCTGCTCAGACATACACTCATCTTAAATTTTCTATCTGTGCCAAAATTTTTACAAAAAAACAATCAACTAACAACTTTTGAGATCTCTGAGAGATAACAGCTTTGTTAAAATGAAACCTATTACAACTCATAAAATCCACAGTCATAGATCAAAGAGCAGAAAGCATATTATCTTCAGTGATTGTCATACTCAAGGTACAGTGGTAAACTAAGGATGTAATGTGAAAACAAGAAAAGAACACGAGACATCAGAAACTGAACAACAGATTTCAACAAAGTTTTAAAAAATAGTGTCAAAAGTCCCACTTCTACATCAAAACAATGAAAGATAAAAATATTGGTTTGTAAAGAAATGTAGAGTATCAAAGATGGCATCATCTTTGACGTCTTTAGTAAATAAGCAAGAATACACATTAGCAGTACAGGGGAAGACTGAGGAAACATGGCATTCAATAAATAATAGTTTAAGAAGTCAGTTGACTGTCTTTGTATGATAGGACAAAGGGAAGCTTGAAAAGCAATGTGACATCAGTATACTGTCAAAGGTACGTGGTGGTGGTGGTGGTAGTGATGGTGGACGTGGTGGTGTTTGTGGTTGTGGTGGTGGTTATGTGTGTGTGTGTGTCTGTGATTCTATTGGAGTTGATGTCAGAGATGGAATTATGGGGGAGTCAATAAATGAAACAATAGAATCATGAAAGTGATCCAAAGAGAAGGGGATATTGTGGATGATTTTTGTCTCATCTATGCATCATCCTTTCTACTTAGGAGGATTGGAATATTGGACCTTTTCAGCTCTATGGTAACCACTCTGGATAATTACCATAATAGAAACACTTTCCAACAGTTCTCATAAACTTCTAAACCTATGTCTAATTAATTACATAGCTTAATTATGTTTACTAAAACAAAATGCGAACTTTATATTGAAGATTAAAGATGAAGCAGCTGCAGACTAGGGGTAGTAAGGAAAAGTAAGAGTGAATGGAGACTAGGGAACATGGAATCCTCATAGAAGGGGATATAAAATATATGCAATGTGTATGTGTAAGAGGTCAGAAAAAATGGAAAGCAATCCATGAAGGAGGAAAGGAAGTTAAAGAAAGAGATATGGCAGTTAATAGGACATACATAATAGTAAAGAAGAAAGAGGACTACTGGATACAGAAGGGTACAAGTAGAGACAGTGGATAGGAGATGCAGAAGAGGGGCAAAAAGGTAGAACCAAGACAAAAATACCACAACAAAATCTAACTTTGTATGCTAATTAAGATGTGGACATATCAGGTAGAGGCAGGAGGATGAGGAGCTCTCAACATCACCTATGGCTATGTAGGAAGTTACAGGACAGCTTGAACTGTATGAGACCCAATTTCAAAAATCGTAAAACACATTTGAAAATAAGTGCAAGGAGGAAAGAAGGGGGAGTTAACTCATTCTTCAGGAGAGAAGGCTCCAAATGAATGTCTGCAATAATTTTCGAACTTATGCGAGAAGGGACAAAGGAGCTAGTGATTTGAGTTTCTAATTGCTGACCAATCAGAAAAGAATGTGCATGTGTAGCATTAGTCAAATTTATGCTTTTGTAATTCATAGCTATGAAGAAGAACTAAGCAATAAATAAAATTTAAATGAAAATATTGAGAGTGTTTTTCATCTTTCCTCACACCTCTACAAGACTCAGATTTGTAAACTACTCATTTGTCTTATATATTCTACTATAGTTTGGTTTAATTATGGAATATTTTTATAAAGGTAGCATTTTGAAATGCTGAAAGTGACATGTTATTCTTTGGTGTTACTGAAATGGGTGAGAAAGGCATAGGGAAGATTTCTGCCTTAAGAGTGAAAGAATGCGGATCAAAGATGGAAGAGGAGACACTGAAGCAAGGCTAGTTGGAGATATTAGGTATCCATTAGATTGCAAGGTAGCACTAATCATTGAAGACAAGTCTGGGCTCAGATAAACTTGTCTAGAGTGATTTTTCAAGTCAAGACTGTTAAATACAAGAAGATAGATGAGGTTACCTTGATGGTGTAATGTCATATCCAAAGAGACTGAGATCAGAGACTGATAAGAAGACAAGAGAAAGTGATCCAAGAAATAGAAGACCCAAGGAAAGCACAAATCCACAGAATAGTCATTCATTCAAAACTTTTTTTCTGGGTCCTGTTCTCTCTTTTCTGTCTCTATAACTCAAAAACTATAGAGATATTTCAATTTTCCATTTATTCTAAGGTGAAAACTCATAATTTTGATGCTATAAAGGAGAGAAAAATTTACTCTGCAATGACTTCAGAACTAAAACAAACCTTCTTTGCAATAAATGTTAAGGTTAAGGAATCTAGAATGTATTAAACATGCAATGGATAGTTCTAGGTGCAATGAACCACTAAAATCTCAATATTTGTTCATGAACATTATTTCACCCATTAAAAACGGGAAGAAAAGGTTTATAAAACATGATTGCCACAGTCTGGAAGTCAAGCTGGAACTCTTTCCTTTGTTCCTTCCTTATTTGTAAAGGCATGTGGGTGTTTTATGAACTACAATGGGCAGGTGTTATTCTGTTACTTGCAATTCTGGAGTCTTGATTTCACCTTTAAAAGGACTTTCTGTTTTAGTAAGTTCTCACTCTCTCCTTACGATACCTCCACCATGGCCACCTCAGGCATCCGAGAAAGTGATGCTTTTACTCAAGTACATTTACTTTTACTCTAGCTTTGACCTACTCTTTCTCAATCTCATCACATTCCTTCATTTCCCATTCCAATGGCTGCTATTAAGAGCATAGTCCATGGTGCCTTGGTCCTACTAATCTGCCTTAGTAAAGGAAAATAAAACCAAACAAAAACAGCTATTCATGTGACTTATTAATGTAATCACTCCAGTATAGAGAACATTTAAAAGCTCATTTTGCAGTTTGTGTTATAATTCAGCTTTCAATCCTAGTTTATAGGAGGCACAGGAGGCCAAGTACAAATTCAAAGTCATCTTTCTTTATACTATAAGTCCTTGGCCAGCCAGGACTATATAGCAAATAAGAATTAAAGATTTCTTTGTATCATCTCCTGTGGTTGTTTGAATAAGTATGGCTTTCTTAGTTTGAATGTTTGGTCTGTAGGGAGTTGCACTAGGAAGAGGTGTGGCCTTGATAGAGGAGGTGTGGCCTTGATGAAATAGGTGGGCCTTGATGGAGTAGGTGTGGCCTTGATGGTGTAGGTGTGGTCTTGTTGAGGGAAGCATCTGAGTCACCATGGGGTGGGCTTTGAGATCCTAAGCTCAAGCTATACCCAGTGTGACACAAAGTCCCTCTCTTCTGCCTGGGGATCAAGATGTAGAATGCTCAACTCCGCCAGCACTGTGTCTCACTGCACACAACCATGCTTCTCACCATGGTGAGATGAAAATGGCCTGAGCTTCTAAATCTGTAAGCTAGCCCCATCCAATTAAATGTTATTTTTTTCTTTATGAGTTGCCTTGGATATGGTGTCTCTCCACAGCAATAAAACCCATACAAGACACCTATCAACTATTTCTCAGATTATAATTGAGTCACAGTGACACAGGCTAATGTATTAATTCTTTTTAATTTTTTTCTCTAACGGTATTTTACTAATTGCCACTAATATTTCCATTTGCTGAACTCAGATTATTTGCAGTAAGGCAAAGTCCTATCAACCAGAAAATGTATACAAAAACAAGTACGAATGGCTTTTCCAGTTACGCAGAATCAATCCTTGATGCCTTTGTAATGGAATTCAGTCTGAATTTAGAGCTATTAGCATTTTTTCTACTTAATGATCTTTACAGTGATGTGTCTGCAATAGTTTCTTATTAAGGATGAACAGTGTCTTATGGAAATTTCCATTGTCATAAATGGTTATCTATTGGTGCAATATAGTTAGTAAACAGCATGGGCTATGCAATGAGACAGGCCTGCATTTAAACCCTTTCTTTGCGACATTTAAAAAGATGCCATTCTATTCAAAGTCTTGTTGGGTCATCATTCCCAGAATTAAAACCAGCTCACCCTGCTTGTTATTTCTGCCCACTTCATCCTTCTCTTCAGCATCTTCCTTCCAAGTTAATGCCTGACATATTTAATGAGCCACACGCCCCAAACCCACTAAAGTCTCGGGAATTATGATTCATTTTATTCATCACTACTGCTTCATGGTAAAGTCCTGGCACTCGGGAGCAATGGATCCTATCTGTGAATGGAATTCTGCTTTTCCCTCCTCCAACTAGCTCTGTGCGCAAGAGAATCACATAAGAACCCAGGCATCAATTACTTCCATTTAACACCAAGGGCACCAATTCTCATTCTAACATCATTTTCATTCAAAATGATGAGAAATCATCCATTTACAAGAGTTTGTCCATTCCCTGGTCTTATTCAGAGCATATACTTGATTTGCTGGCTAAAGGCTTGTGGCATCACTGGACTGAATACTCCCAAACTAGAAAGTAGGCAGTTGTCCACCACCAGTGGAACACATACAAATATTTTGGTGAATTTGCATATTAATATATATTAATGAGGCATCATTATATAAAGAATGGAGAATTACATGCAAAACAAGATAAAAATTTAAAAATAATTAGAGATATAAGCAGGTTTATATTGTTTATGGTATGATAATTTAGATGACTTCAGTCCTATAGAAGAGTAGACATGGGTTATGCTGAGATAGTGGAAATATTTTTACTTTTTATCATTGTCATTTAAAAAGAAAAACAAAACACATTTATTTAGTATCAATGATATGTAGATAAAAAGCAAGTTTTTCAATTTTTTTTTTTCAAAATCAGGCATGTGACTCTTCTAGGGCCAGTGAGTATTCTCAGGAATTTTAAACTTATAAGTATTTTAATCATGATTTCCTAACAAATTCAGTTTGTTATCGGGATAACTAAAATGGATATTTAAAGAATAAAATACCCTAGCGAAGATAAAAATGTTCACAAGAAAGAGCTCCAGAATATGTAAACACTCAAACAAACAAATCATCTTTTAAAATGCAGATCTCCAAGTAAGGCAATGAGCCCTGACAGAAGCGCACATGGACACTGCCCATTAAGCTCCCAGGGACAAAACCACCATCTAAAGAGCACACATGGAGGGACCCATGGCTTCAGCATATGTAGCAGAGGATGGCATTGTCTGGCATCAATAAGAGGAGAAGCCATTGGTCCTGTGAAGGCTCCTTTTCCCAGTGTGTGGCAGTGTCAGGTGTTTAGTTGGGAGTGGGTGGATGGGACAGGGGATAGAATAGGAGGTTTCTGGAGGGGAAACTGGGACAGGGGACAACATTTGAGATGTAAATTTGAATACCCAATAAAAGAAAAAAAAGAATTTTGCTGTGCTGAAACCAGGGTCTGGCTTAAAAGCACATACCAGGGTCTTACAGGAAGCATATAGTGTATGGGAACTCACAGGTAAACACTTTATCTGGTTTTTATATTGATCTTTCTTATGCCTCTTTCTAAATGTTACTGTGTCAACACATCCATTGCATTACTTCCATCCATGAATATTGCATTTTTAACATGTTGAGCAAGGATCTTCTGGTGTAGCTAAAGCTGGCCTGGGTCTCATTACATAGCCCAGAGTAGCCTTGGGATTTCAATTCTCCAACTTTTTTATTTCCCAATCAGAATGATGGCTACCAATTTCAGTCATCTTAAAAATTCACTGACTTTTACATGACTCCACTCACATTTTATGTGTCCTATATATTTTGTTTCTATGGAAATTGACTTGGAAAATACAAAGACACAATTTTAAATACCCCATTTTTCCTTTCACCTCTCACGTAAAGGTAGATTGCAAATACCTTTAATTTCAGCTTTTCTCAAAAATATCTCATATTAAGTTTGCTTTATTTCTGAATATGCTGTCTTACCATTACAGTAAGGTCACTTCTATATTTAACTTCTATAAAGTTTAAATAGTCAAGTAAACCACACATATTAAAAATGAGAGCAAATATCTTATAAAAAGAAAAAAAAGCCCTATGCTAGAAAAAATTCTCAAATGTTTAATTTATGTTTCAACATGTTGCCAGAGTTTAAAAATATAAACAAATTTATATTAAGTTTTAATCTGGCTAAACCATTCTTATATTTTTTGCTATTTGTTATAATTTTTTCATTTGCATTTCTATGATTACATATGCATTTTATTTCAGAAAACACACACTGCTCCTGGGAGTGGACTGTATATTCCCACAGTAGCCGTTGATTGTCAGGTGTGTAGTACCTGCAGAAATGATTGAGAGTTTAATTGAGAATGTTCTCATTACGTAACAAGGCACAACATTTTAGGAATTCGAAATAAAAATAAATCGTGGAAATGCCATGCAGTGATGGTATGTCTCCAGTGCCTATCCAGGGTGGACAGAAATCCTTACCTGTAGATTTTCTCTGGGTCTGAATCTCTTGTCTGTTTCTTTAACTTTGTCCTCTCTCAGGTATATTCTAAACTTACTAAATTTCCATTTGCTTTTGATTAAGCACACAAGAGAAAAGTTTCACTTAACATTTTATAAACCTTAGGTGATTTTCCCATTTCTGTATGACTAGTTGCTTATCAGCATAAACATGTCACCTGAAACACTTCTTCATCTAAAAGCTATTTCCTAACAACGTACTGAAAATACTTCCTCTCCACACCTATGGTTCTGGTTAGTTTTTCAAGAAGGAAGATTCTTTTCCTCCATGCGGACAATGGGTCCATGAATAGTAAGTTCTTTCCTTAGGCTTCTGTACCAACTCCAGGTTAGTACTGAGATGTAATAGAAACTTAACATGTTCAAGGAACAGATAACAGTGTTGCAGATTACAACATAGAAAATTCTGAACTTATTAAAATAAGTCCCTATGAGTCTTTGCAAAGTTCAATTAAATAATAATTCTATTCCTCTAGGTACTTCATGCCCATATTTCTATAATAGAAGTTATTATTATATCTTGTTTCAAAGAAGTGGTACAAGGATTAAGTAGTGGAGAGAGAAGTCTTTAAACTGTACACACACAATTACTCACATTGTACCTTTCCATAGACTCTATAAACATGTGACTACTATACTTAAAATTGTTTCTCTCTCTCTCTCTCTCTCTCTCTCTCTCTCTCTCTCTCTCTCTCTCTCTCTCTCTCTCTCAAAATTTCCTATAGCTTTCCTAAATAAGTTATTGAACACAGGGTGACTAAGATGCCATGCTAGGGCACACACACCCACACATATATTTGCTAAGATTAGCAGTTTCTCATCTATGATGCTGATTACTGTTTTGGGACAGCAATATAACCCTCCCTGATGAGAGGAGAAGCTATTCACATTTTAAAAACATAACCAACATAAAGCAATGAAATTATTACATCAGCATTATTGCTATAGTTACTGAAAACTGTTCCTCTCACATGGGTCAAAATACTTTGCTAGTAGCCACCAATTTTCTGTCACTGGTCATAACCTTTTATGCTGGATGTGAGCCTTTGCTTCTGTCAGACTCTGGTGATAGAATGTGGCCAGGGGTATTACGCTTGTTGCCTCATGTGGAATGTGAGACAAGATAATTTAAGGGCTGCACCTGCTATGGAATCTTTAGTCACCACCAACTACTAATTTGGTCTCAGGTTCACAGCTGCACATCTATTTGCGAATATGTAAATACTAAAATTTAACAGGCAAAGGACAAACCTTACGTAAACCAGACCACACATGACTTTCTATTGCGTATTAGCATCTAAAATTCTAGCATAAGTGACTAGGGCCTGACTGTTTAGTTCTGAAGGTGTCTGGATCTATTACAATGTGAAGAAGTATGTTGGCTTCAGAATAATTGCTGAATTGCTGATGGCACCATTATATAGGTTCTCATATATAATTACTTATCAAATATATGGATCATTGAAACTGTAGGTATTTCTATGTATGCTACAGTTAATTTGACATTCTTCTGATTAATAAAATTCAAATAAAATAAATAAAGGTTTTCAAAACTCTTTTTAAAGCTTGATGTTTACCACTTACAGATTGCAGTACACTCAATACTTACTATTCAACAGCAGTAACATCATCATCATCATCATCATCATCATCATCATCATCAACGACAACAACAGTAAGAACCAAGCTAAAATCTTTCTGAACAGTCGCAATTTTAGGTATTAGAAACAAATACCAAGTAAAATACAACACACAAACAAAACAAAACAAACAGCAAATCAAGTTCTCGGGCTTTGTCATTAGTGTATTACCTGCCATCCGTTGTCTAGACAGCACCATGACAGCATTGTGTCATGGCCAAACTGAGAAAAATGATGTAGTATTATGACACACAAAGCTTGGGTCACAAGTCTACATTGGATCTGAGACCCAGGACTTTTTCTTTCTTTTCATTTTTTTTTTTAGTTTTTTTATTTTTACACTCCTGATTTTATTCCCTTCCCAGTTCACTCTCCATATCCCATACCTCCTCTCTGACCCTATCTCCCATCTTCACAAGTATATCCTCACACCACCAGACCTCTAAACACCCTGGGGCCTCCAGTCTCTTGAGGAATCTTCTCTCACTGAACCCAGACCAAGCAGTCCTCTGCGGTGTAAGTGCTGGGGGCCTCATATCAGCTGGTATAGGCTGCCTGGTAGGGGGTCCAGTGTCTGAGAGATCTCAGGGGTCCAGGTTAATTGAGGCTGCTTGTCTTCCTACAAGGTCTATCTCTTCCTCATCTTCCAGTTTTTTCCCAATTCAACCACAAGAATCCCTGTTCATTGGTTGGGTGCAAATATCTACATCTGAGTCTTTCAGCTGCTTGTTGGATTTTTCAGAGGGCAGTCATGATAGGTGCCTTTGTGTGAGCGTCCCATAGCCTCAGTAAGGGTGTCAGGCCTTGGAGCCTCATCTTGAGCTACATCCCACTTTGGGCCTGTCATTGGACCTTCTTTTCTTCAGTCTGCTCTCTATTTCCATCCCTGACATTCTTTCAGACAGGAACAATTATGAGTCAGAGTTTTGGCTGTTGAATAGTAACCCCATCCCTCCAGGACTAATTTTTAGTTCATTCTTAACAGTGATTTATTAGGAAAAGACAATAGGCCAGGCACTGTCCTGGGTTCTGAAATGTATCATTGAGCAAATCAGTTCTTGTCCTAAAACCCACATGCTGACAGGTAAAGAAAGAAAAGGAATGAACACAGCATGACACTTTGCTGAGTATTGACGAGTAATATATAACATTAGGGTGACTAATAGCTATAAAGAAGGTTTATTCTTTGGCTTCTTTTGTATAGAATTGTTGCTTAAATAAAACTCTGAAACCTGTGAGGGAGTGACCATGCAGTTCTAGGAATGATAGAATGACAAAGCAGACAATGTTAGTGTAAAAGTCCCATGTAGAAGTAGCATGACTTGGAGAGAGCGGACAAAGTAGACTCAGAGAGCATAAGTTCAGAGATGAATGGCCATGAGATTTCATGAGGAGATTAGATATGCTATTTAAGATATCTAGTGAAATGGAAAGTGATTTCCCAGTAAGAAACAGTACTCTTAAAGATGGCTATATGTTAGACACAAGAATTGCAGCTATTGTTCAGGTGATAGTTATGAATTTGTACTAACCACACAGGAGAAGATAAAATATGGCAGCTGTATCTAATGCTACCTCTCATCCTTACTTGTTGTCAACTGTATGAAAGATTCTTCATCACTGAATCATTTTGGAAGAGTCCAAGCTCACTTGTACTAATGTAAATACAATTTTTTGTCTCAGGATGTTTTGTAAGAATAATTACCTGTCTTCTTTCTATGAATATCTGCATGTAATTTTAGAAGTTTCAGCCATGGGACTATGCTGCAAGGTTCTGTATTTTTTACCTCTTCTGCTACATACAGGATGTATGTAGTATGTATACTGAAACATAGAAAATATTATAGGTTGTAAATACGAAATGTGCATGAACCAAAGGAAGGTGTCCATTTTCAAATGTTTGTTGAAGTTGAGTAAACTCACTTTTGAAATGTAATTTTATAGACTATTTCCTTAAGCTGTTATAATGAAAAAATTCTGGTCCATGAATCAAGAGAATGGGTAATTAGGCTAATATAGACACAGGTCTGAGGACTTAAGTGACAGAGAAAACAAGGAACAAGGTAAAGGTATTATCTGATTCCACAAAACTAGAGATGCCCTGCCCTGGGATTTCCACTTGAGGCAAAAAAAAAAAAAAAAAAAAAAAAAAAAAAAAAAAACACCAAAAATACAAACAAAAACAAACAAACAAAACAAAACAAAACATTTTGCATTTTCCCTTATGGTTCATCATGTCCAAGTTTGGATTTTTCAGTTTCAGTTATGAAAGTTCTAATATAGAACATTAGAAGATTCATGAAATGATTTACTGGGCGGTAGTTTCCACAGCTTGAGGGGAATGTATCAGTTGATAATGAGAAGTAGCCACCGAGAAAGAATAGCATTAGAGAAATACAGAGAAAGGACATGAAAATACAGAACAGAAGTTATTCTGATAGAGCCATGCTCAAATGTGTGTTTAGCTGGGGATGTTCACAAAATCAGTCTCTTTTCTCTAGTTCTTATATGAATTTAACTTTGCTGTTTTTCTTTGTCAGTATTTAAAGAAGATGTCATTTTAGTTGGAGGTGTAACTCAGAGATAGACTGTGTATGCAGGAAGCTCTGGATTCAATTTTTGCATCAAAATAAATGACCAAATCCAAACAAAAACACAAAAGAAACTAATAAAACCATAAAAGAGATCAATGTTTTCTGGACTAAGTTTCTGCTTCAGTTCAAATCTGGTCTCATAAACTGAGAATTACATAGAAACTTCTACAGGGTACCACCAAGAGAGCCATGGTTGCCCCTCCCATTACGTATTGTTTAATAAGAGCTCTCAAAGCATTATTTAATTGACATTTAAAGTTATTTTCAAATGTTTGATTTCAAACTACTAAAAGTATTTTAATTTTTTAATATTAAAATGCTTCTTAAAATTTTAACTGTATGAATAACCATGATTGTAGTATTTGTTCTTTTAAAACTAATTTTCGAATGGCTTTGTATCATACTAAACTTAATATTAAACTACTAAATAACTTATAGGTACAGAGCACATAATCGCTGGCATTAAAACGCCTTCACATATTGCAAGGATTTACAGCAGACACATGTGTCATTTATTCAGGAGGAAAATTGGACTATAAATTCTGTGTATTTGGTGTCTGTGCTTGGATCGCAGTTGACTACCCAAAAAGCAACAGTAGATTCTGCAATTCCTTAGTGGTTGGAAGAACATAATTTAGTGTCTCAGTTTGAACTCATGGAGACTGAGTTTCAGAAGTAGAATAATTACTGAACTATAACCCTTTCTCGTGATAATACTGTGAGGAGATTTCCAAAGCTAATTCTCAGTTCAGTTGCTTCTTTCTCAGCTACCGTTAGGCAAAAAACAAAACAAAACAAAAACAAAACACACAAAACATCACCCAAGTTTATAGTTGCTTTAACACTAAAGTATTTCAATTATGATAAATATTAATTCTTTGCTCATGTAATCATCATTCTGGATATTATACCATACACTCAGTTTTAAAAATATTCAGTGTGTGTGTGTGTGTGTGTGTGTGTGTGTCTGTGTGTGTCTGTGTGTGTCTGTGTCTGTGTGTGGAGAGAGAGAGAGAGAGAGAAAGAGAGAGAGAGAGAGAGAGAGAGAGAGAGAGAGAGAGAGAGAGAAAGAGAAAGTGAGAGAGAGAAAGAGAAAGAGAAAGAGAAAGTGAGAGAGAGAGAGAAAATGAGTGAGTGAGAGAGAGAGAGAGAGAGAAAGAGAGAGAGAGAGAGAGAGAGAGAGAGAGAGAGAGAAAGATTGGATAGCTTAGTTGTTTAGAATTAATTCTTTCGTTCCATCATGAGGCATCGCTGAATTAAACTCAGATCATCAAGCTTGGTGGCAGGTGCCTTCATCCACTGTGCCATCTCTCTGCAATGAGAAATTTCTAAATTCTAATTTAATAGATTTTTCATAAAAAGAAAATCAGAAGAGCTTAATGACCTCTTCAAATTCTAATTAGCAACGTTTGCATGGCCTCAGTGTCAATGATGAAGTGTTTAAAGTGCCGTAAAACATCCTCATGATCATCATTCAACACTCCCAGTCCCTTCAAGACACCCTCTGAGCTTCTTCACCTGTCCTTTCACTTTACTCTGCTGTGTTTGTCCAGCCCTCCCCCAACTAGAGGTTTCGGTGGCCTGAAAAAGATCTGCCTCCACTGCCCTTCCTAAGGATTTGGATTTCCTCCAGTGACTTGTACTCTGAATAAACCATTCCCAGGTATATGAATAACCCTACTTCATAACGTAAGCTTTAGAATGTTTGGTTTCAGTGCTTGCCTTCTTCATGACTGTTACATTGGGAAATGTAGAAGGTTCTGTAAGTTTGGTGACTGGAGTTGTTTTTCTTAACACAGAGTTAGAATGTTGTAAACATGAAACTTTATACAACAGTGGAGCAGGATAGGGCACCAAATGATGGCAGAGCTTTCTCACAGGTTTGGTTTCATATCGCCTTATGGAGGATGCACACACAGGCAGAAAAGGATTTTATAAAGTACAAAGAAACCAAGTATATGTATAAATAAACAATCTGCCATCAGCCAGAGCCAGCAGAGCAAGAAGCCTGGCATCAAAGTCCATCCTGATTGGGTTGACAAATTTATAATCTGCCTCAGTATTAAATAACCCTCTCTGCTCAGGACTGGGTCCAGCCAAGGGGTGAACTTCATGTCTGACGTTTAGGAATCCTTGCTTGCTATGATTTATTCTTCAGTGAGCGCAGATGGACTCCAAAGAGAGTGCTGTTCTGTATGTTGTTCCAGACAGTGCTCTTGCCTAGGGAACAGAGAGCAGGAAATGACTAGCTTGTTCTCAGAGGAATTCAGTTCTCTTTCCCCAAACATGATGGTTTCGAGAATGATGCTCATTAATATTAATATTAAAATTTCCACTCAGAGCCCCTCCCTTTACTGTCGTTATTAATACTTACTTGATGAGAGAAATAAAAACAGTGGTTGTCATCTTGTTGTCCCTTCTCAAACACAGAGGGGACATGTCCCCATTATCCTTACACTCCATTAAAACTAACACACAAGCATTGACTTAGTAGTTTAAAAACAAACTCATTATCTTCTGTTTTTGAAAGTTAAGAAGCTGACACGGGTCTCTCTCTGGGACAAAGTCCTGGTGTCAGCAGGGCTGAACCCCTTTGCAGAATCCATTTCTACCTCTTACAGGGCACCTTCATTCCTTGGCTCTGAGCCTTTGCTATCTATCTCCACAGATATCAATGTCACACTGAACCAAGTCACATCATATCACTGTTACACTGACTCTCCGATGCCCTCTTTCATGTACAATGAAACATCTCCACAGGCTCAGCCTAAGTGCAACTCGTAGGCACTGGTGGGTTTTTTTTTTGTTGGTTTGTTTGTTTTTTTTTTTTTTTCCATCTTCAGAAGTGGGGCACTATACTGCTAACAGCTGGGTGGCAGAATATTTACTCCTCTTATTCCGTGCTCACAAAAACACAGGTAAAACATACACATGCAGAGATATGATTGCAACAGTAAATTTAAATAAAAAGTTTTAAAACATCACTACCTAGACTTCTAGTCAATTTCAAAATGTCTGTGTTTCTGTCTAACAGGGGCTGAGCAGGGAAGACAGTGAGGGTGCCCATGTGAGTTCGTATGAGCTTGTACATGTATTGTGACTTTCCTCTAGATCGACAGTGTTACAAGATATGAAGAAAGCCAATCAAATTCATGACACAGCAGTGTCAAGTGACAAATATGCTACTCACCATTCCTATGTCTCCTGACCCCTGTAGTCATTCTGTAGCTCTTACAAGCACAATGACTCCTAAATGGAGAAAAGAAATCTCCTGAAGACCAACAAACAAACAGATCTATTAAAATGCTTTCTTCTCAGGAAAGGTCATTTTGATTTTCATAACTTGTTATTTTTAGATGAATTTTTATTTTTTAATTTTTTTTGTATTTCATTTTTTAGATTCTTTCTATTCCTTGTTTGAAATGCTCTGTCATTTTATTTTTTTTAAACTCTATTTTTAAAAACAAAGATAAATGTATAAATTTTTAAGCATTTTTGCATAAAAGTATACGAATACATTTTTAAGGGTGTAATTAAGTATTTGTGGGTACATATACATACACATATGTATATATGTAACAATAATAGAGGAAAAGAGGCTATTAATTTGTGGGGATAGAAGAGAAACTGGGAGGGGCTGTAGGAAGGAAAGTGGGATGTGATACAGTTCTTTTTTAATTAAAATATATTCTTTTTTTTTTTCTTGAACTTCACACAATCTGTGAGTTGTTTCTGGGGTGTTCAGTGCTTTCTGGGGTTAGAAATCAATTATCAGTGACTGCATATTATGTCTGTCTTTTTGTGACTGGGTTATCTCACTCAGGATGATATTCTCTAGATGCATCCATTTTCTTAAGAATTTCGTTAAGCCATTGTTTCTGATAGCTGAGTAGTACTCCATTGTGTAAATGTACCACAATTTTTGTATCTATTCATGTACTGAAGGATATCTGGGTTCTTTCCAGCTTCTGGCTATTATAAATAGAGCTGCAATTAACATTGTGGTACATGTATCTTTGTTGTATTTTGAAGTGTCTCTGGGGTATATGCCCAGAAGTGGAATAGCTGGATCTTCAGGTAGTACTATGTCCAATTTTCTGAGGTATCGCCAGACAGATTTCCAGAGTGGTTGTATCAGTTTACAACCCCACCAGCAATGGAGAAGTGTTCCTCTTACTCCACAACCTCGCCAGCATCTGCTGTCATCTGAGTTTTGGATCTTGGCCAATCTGACTGGTGTGAGATGGAATCTCAGGGTTGTTTTGATTTGCATTTCCCTGATGGATAAGGATGTTGAGCACTTCCTTAGATGTTTCTCAGCCATTCGATATTCCTCAATTGAGAAGTTTTTGTTCAAGTCTGTACCCCATTTTTTAATAGGGTTGTTTGATTCTCTGGTATCTAGCTTTCTGAGTTCTTTGTATACCTTGGTTATTAGGCCTCTATCTGATGTGGGTTTGGTAAAGATCTTTTCCCACTCTGTTGGCTGCCGTTTTAGACGAATTTTTAAATGAATATAATGTTGATATAAAAACATGAGTTCTGTTAAAATTCCTGAGAACTCCTGGCATGGATTGAATTCCTTTTGTCTTTCCTTGTTGTTTCCTGAGCCTCCCCTGAAATGGGATGTTCAAACTTTATCTCCTTATTTTCTGTTCCCATTCTCCAGTTGACTTCAATGCTCTGTATAGTAGAGGTACTGGGTACTATAGAATATAAGAGCTACTGGGTACTATAGAATATAGATGCAGCAGAAGGTAAGCCTAAAACAGCATATAGAGCCATATATGGTTAGAAATTTGTTCCCAACACATGTGAAGTATTCTTGCATATAATATGTATATTCCTAACATCACAAAGATTAAAACTTCTGTCTCTGAACCAACTTTACTTTCATGGTTCCCTTTTTGACTCTTTAGTTTTTGCCTCTTCTTCCAATAATATTTTATTTAAGAAAAATAAATGTAGGCTCATATGAAAGCCTAGATACTTTTGTGCTCGACTTTACCTGGAAATATCATAAATGTCATATTTATTAGCACAGTCCTAGCTACAAAGAGGTATCAGGTAGTAATGATAAACCTCTCAGTGAGTTACAAAACACACAGAGACTTATTTCTTAATCATGGAAAGTCTCGTGTGGATCTAAGCAACTTTAAGAAGATTGTTCTCTATGTAATGACATGGTAATTCATATTCTTTACAGCCGTAGTTATGGCTCTGGCATATGTGTCTTCCCTCATTACCATTAGACAGGGTATGGAGTTGGGAGCTGGCAGGAGGGGGGGGGCTTTCACTCTCATTTAAATACTTGCTAGTCTAAGTCATGCTTCTCCCCTCCCCCTTTCTCAGGTCTTTAACTATCCATTCCACAGCAATACCTAGTACAAGACTGAAAGAACCAAATTCTGCTGGAATTCAAGAAAGGGGAATGCATGTGTGTGTGTGAGCTCTATGCAGCAGTTCCATGCCCGTTAGAGAGGAAATGCAACTAATTTTTATATGTGTGTCAGTAATTTCTCTAATTTTTATTTTTTTCCACATACAGTAAAGATTGCTGTGTTGAAGTCCGTTTTTAAGTGAATCAATAGAATCTATTTTCCCTTTTAAAAAGTCATAAATCATTCCTATCTGCTTTGTAGAAGAATATATCACTGTAATTCATAGCCAATAATACTTTTGATTTGGTGAATTGACTATTTGGTTTCCATTTAATTTGTGGAAACAACTGTCATTTAAGCAACTGACACACATCCAAATGCACGTTGACATACATATTCATTATTATACAATGATCCCTTTAAATCCATGGCCTTACTAGCCATTGTAAACAAAGAACTGTTACTTTTTTTTTAATTTTGTCTCTTTTATGAAGGCAATAGTTCATTTTAACTTTTCAGATAGGTTTTGGATTAAAAACAAATATTTGTATGTATAGCATGAATATGATAAATATATTTTTCTTATGTGTCATGTAAATTTAGAGTGAAATTATTTGTACAGGCAAAAAAGAAGACGTAGAGAGAGTATTTAAGTATTATTTGTTATATTATATATTATTCTAGAATAAACCCAATGGTCTCAACATTAAACATATATTTTACCTAAGAAGTCAAATCTACTCTACAGTGTCTACTGTTGTGAAGTAGTGGGCACCTGGACAGATCACACATGTGGGTTTTCTCAGGAGCAGAAGTTGTTTCCATTCTCTATACTTCCAATGACTGCTCCTAGCCAACTATTCTACTAAATTCTGAGACATATTTTCTCAACAATTATTTTCAGTGACAAGACTACCTGCTGCCCTGAACTGGCTTTGCAGGGCACTCATCTGTAAATGAGTGCTCTGTCTTCACTTCCATGTTCTGTGGAACACTGAGAATAAAGCAGAGATCAGGGGGACACTTCTCTGAGAAGAAAGGCAATGCCCATTGGCACTGCACTGCCCTGCCTGCCCAACCTCTTGGTGTCTCTTATCCCCTCCAGCACCTATCTTCCCCACAATTCCTGTGTGGCTCTGATGCCTTGATAATTTTGCATGAATGTGTTTACAAGGATATTACCTCATTGATTTATAGTACATTATATGGTTCCCAACAGTACACATACATTGGGTATGAAAAAAATGTAAAATTTCCATATTCTGTCTGATTGAAAAGTTCACAACAGTGTGGAAGACCCTAGCGTTAGGAAACCACCATAGAAGCCTTCTCCCAGGTATTGTAAACATTTTTAATCATCCTCAGCATTAAAAAAAAAGACTTATGGTAACGAAATACTTATTTGTCTCCTTAAGTGCTTGTCTGTAATTTAGTTTAACGATGCTACACTTTCTTGTGGTCTCTTCAGCCCTCTGGGGTCATTTGTATTGATTTAGCCATTTGGTTTGTCTCAATAACAAACAGCCACATAAAACATGGACTAGAACAAAAAGAACTTTCCTCGAGTGGAAAATTACATTTATCAGTGAACAAAACTTTGGGTTCTGGGTGGTTTCTAGGAATTTTTTTTTTTTACTTCTGTAAGTTCAAACATTGATGGCTTTGCTTAAGAAAAGCAGCATAGCTTTGCCAACACATACCTTACATGCTCAGATTCCACAGCCAAATCCTATTGATTAGAAAACGCTTGTAGAATTATTTTGCCCTGGTGATCCAGGTTCATTTGTGTTTTGTTACTTTGTGTCAATACATCAATAAAAAAAGAATAAAAACATGGAGTAAAACCAAATAACATGAAAGACCTGAAAGAAATCAATGGGAAGTCAGCTAAAGTGGACTCTCCACGTGGCTCTTTATGGTTTTTTTTAATATAAATACTACTAAAAATTATTATGTTTTTATGTTTACATAAAACAAGATGATGCATTTGGGGTATTGATTATTCAAGAGACTACATTTTAATTTAGAGGTATCATCCCTAGCTTGATCAACTATGTAACTCAAATCTAAGACAACTGGAATTTGAAATCACAGAGAACATATCTCTTACCAAGCGCAGGCCTTTCATTGCAGCTTATAGTCCATAAGCGTTTTTTTTTTTTTCATTGTATTTTAAGGGTAAAAACATTATAACATTTGTTGGTATTCAGGTACTTGACCAATAAAATAAAATAAGCTTAGCTACCAGTCATCAATCATCCCTGCATGACCGCTACACTGCAAAGAAAGAATATGGTCAGACTGGAATTCTGCAAATCCACAGCATGTCAGGCACATAGGAGACATGTAAAAGACTCGTGAATGGAATAAGAAAAGCATCTCATTCATACTGCCAATGACCAAAGAATCATTTGATGTTTGTTAAAATCATTAGGAGCATGGACAGTGATTCAAATTAAAGGCAGTAAATTGAATGATTGCTTGTGCCATGTCTTTGTACCCAGAATAGTGTCATCACCTCTTATCCAAACAAAATAGCACCTTTGCACAGGGGTTCAAAGTCGATTGGGGGAAACAGATGTACTGTGAACCCTAATGCTCTCTTGCCATGTGAGGACCAACAGATTTCATTCTTAGTTTACCAAACCAGTGTGTTGTTTGTCTCAACAAAACAGCCAACTGTTCCCTTGTGTCATCATCCAAATTCCTTGGAAAAGCATTCTGCAGATTCTGGACTTCTTCCCAAAAAATGACTTTCCAAGTGGTTTTACACATGAACAGCAAGTGTAGATACATAACTAAGCAAGTTTACCCGACAGTAAATATAGTCATTCTCTTGTACTATTCTGTGAAGCTAATCTTCCAGGAGTATAAGTCAAGTCATATAGACTTACCGTGGTCCAAAATCAAAAACTAAAAAGTAAATAAGTAATTAAGCTAGTAGAATTGGATGTTACTTTTTAAAAGTGCAATAATCATTTTCTGTTCAATGCTGAGAACTCATTAGAGGTCGACTTGTACAACCACCGTCTGAGACTAGCACTGGGTGTGGCTACAACTGGCTTGAACAAATATTCAGGGTGATTTCATGTTCCCAATTGCCATATGGTATTCATAAGTCTAGCACAACTACGTGCACAAGTATATGCATTTGAAGCACATTTATTAAGTTTTGGTATAAATCCAAAAGCAAAATACATAGATAGTTCATTAGATGAGAAGAAATCAAATATTTGGATGACAGTTTATTTTGTTAATATACAAAATGTATGACCTCTATTAAAGTTGTACTGTCAGTCAGAGAGAAACTCACTAAAGAAATGAGATCTTGTAGCCATGAAAAGTTCTTCATGCTCTCCTCTATTTCCTTCTGTCTCCATCAGAGGACAGTGCTTTTTCTTTTCAGTTGAAGAGAATTATTTCAACTTCTCTGGAACATTCTTCTTTCCTCATTCTCGTTGGCTGTATTACACTGTATTATGCCTCATAGCCTTCCCGGTGTTATGAACAGACTTCTGCCGCAAAAGTTGTAGCCTTAATCTTAGGCATTTTTTCAAAATATGAAATGAATATATGCAGAAACAGGCTCCAAAACAGGCCAGGTATAGTTCCTACACTGAGGATGATGGGTGCCAGCCTCTGCCTACACTGGGATTCTCTGAACGCACCCTGCCAAGGTAGTGGCTGCAGCTTCCCAGGAGAAAGCAAGGAGAAATCCTAATGGTTAGAGAAATTACTAGCCCTTCTGGCACAATGGTTCCAGTGTCAATATTTTAGAGCTGGGAAGTCTTACATCTACAAGGTTGAGAGTGAGGCTCTCTTAGGAGTTGCATTTTCTTATAGCAATAAGAACACAACCCTCTCCCTGTTGTTTTAATAAGGATGCTAACCCTGTTCACAAGGACTCTGATCTTTGGACCCAACGTATACTGGAGTTCCCCATGCCTAATCACATTACCTGGTGCTTGTATGTTCAGAAACAAAAAACGCTCTGTGCATGCGAACTTAACTGTAAACAAGTCTCTTTTCTACGACTTTGCTTTGGCCAGATCAGCTGTCTCTTTCACCAGCCTCTTCAGTTAGCTGCACTGTCTCCATTATGGTCATACGTTAGTCTGTGCTTAGCATGAATTTCTTGCTTGATTATATAGCCTTTATGGAATATCTACTTAAGATTCTAAAGACGATATATGCATCTATTCTTCCAATTTTCTCAGGTCATGTACTTGGCACATAAAACTAATTCTACAAGATAAAGCCTAGAGAAGAAGAAAACTGCATTTTCTCTCCAAAAGTCATACAGTAAATAACTGTTTTAGAGTTACACATAACAGACTTGTGCCTGGTAGTGAAGGTGAACTCCACCCAGTATCTGCGGAATAACTTGGAACCAAAGGAGGGTTCAGTAAACTTCGGAATGGAAAAAGATCATTTATTTGCTTGTATAAACACGTATTCATTCAGTGTGTTTGTGCACGAACCACTTCTGCTCCTGCTTCCAAGGACAAGATCAAACACAAAAGATTGCATGTTTTGCAAAAACCGCACACATCTAAATTAATTTTTACTAATGCTCAGCTAAGTTCCCTTTGCTCAATTCAATTCCCTGTGGTCATGGATCTATCCAGTCTCCCTGTTAGATTTTCGGAGATATAGAGAAAAAAGAATGTATCCATTTAAATGCAACATTGAAGAAAAAGTGATCTTTGCATGAAATCTAGATTTTATAAATCTTCTTTGTTTCATGTGAGCAGAAATCCCATAATAAATACAGTATTAACATAAGGAGTTGCACAGAAAATTAAAAGCTATAACAGGGAGTAGTGGGACACTTGAAATCATTTTGAGCTGATGAATAGCTCTGTGGGCTGCATTTTTGGCAATTTGTGATAAACCACAAACTTTTAAAAGACACAGAAATCTTTCTACACAGGGATTACACTAGAGTCCTGGTGAATCCACCCAGGGCCTCATAAGCCTATTTTCAGAAGGGGATATTTTACCATGGTTAACAAGAAAGCCATCCCAGTAAATAGCTCAGTTTGGTAGTTTGGGCATAGGACTTGGGTCTTGTCTTCCCCTACATTAAAGTCTGTAAGTGAGGAAAGGAACCTAAATATAATGTACATTTTAGCCCAAGAGCAGACAATTTTTACTAACACTGTATTCTATTGAAATACAGAAATTTACATATTTTACAATTACATAGAATTAAAAAACAATTGGCAACAACTATGAATATACTATACACCACAAATTATGTACTTCAGTACTATATTATTGTTAATTAATTAATTATAATTTTACTACTTCTATATACTATATATAGTATATATTATAATAGATAATATATTATATATAATTATATATGTTATATGATATAACTATACATGTTTTGTATATTTATATATAATATATAAATATACAATATTCTAATAAAATTATAATTATATTATATATAATTATATATAATTAACAAATATATAATTATAACATATATGATTAATATAACACATATATCATATAATTATATATCATATGCTATTAATATATAATTTATATAGTTATATACTTATCAATTAATTTTTAAACATTGTAATTATTTTACCTGGAAAAATCAGTCTGTATCACATTAACATCCTAAGTTTTTAGATGTGAACCTTAATGCTCTGAGTGACCCCTGTCATTGACTGCCTCTGTCCTTTCCCACAAATGAAGGGATACTCCTTCATAAGGAGCACTCAGGGACTTGCAAGGGACATATGTACCGTCCCCCCAAAAAAGATGAGGCAATCTGTGTGTCTGCACAAACAGATATATGATACCCACAAGGAGCTTGAGACACAGTAAACAACATAGGTTGGGGGGATATCCAGATTTTTGATGTTTGAGGCTTTTACACTATGGGTGATTTCTTATAAAATTAAATGTCATATTGAAGACAAAGTTAGGCACTAATGCTAACACTTATTTACACTAAAGTCAGAAAACTACAGACTTTGCAATGACAAACTCACAAATGTAATTCATATATTAAAATAATGAGTTTTTAAAATCATATTTACATGCCCTATGATCATCCCTTCAAAAAAATGTATTTGGAAACACCATTTGTTGTTTTAAAATCCTGTTGATTTTTGTAGTCACTCTATGTTTTCTTTTTAATTTTTAAAATGACATGCTTTAAATGTTTCTATTGCTGTAGTAAAACATTATGAACAAGGAAATTTACAGAAGAAAGGGGTTATTTGGGCTTATTATTTTGGCGGGATAAATAGTGTATTATGGTAGGGAATCAAGACAAGAGGCAGCAAATAGCAGGCATCATGATGTGCACAGGAAGTGTCAAGCTCGCAGACTTGAACACAAACTTGAAGTGGATTGAATTAACTGGGAACGATGGCTGGTTTTAGAAATCTCAGAAACTTCTCTTCATGCAGCAAGCCTACAGCTCCTATACTTTCTCCAAACAGTGATATCAACTGGCGACTAATTATTCAAACATTAGAGTCAATGATGGATAACCTTGTTCAACCATCACCCATGTTCTAATACCATATTTGAGAACCTGGACCTTTCCAAAGCATCTTTCTTCAATGTGCCATCAGATTTCAGAGACCTCACAAGTCCATTTTTTAATGTTTGTCATCTATTGAATATCAATTAACCATCTTGTTCTTGTGAAGTTGCTTTTGAGATAGGACAGCATTTTATAAAACCATGAATAATTTTATTTGTATATTATTTACTTCTCTTTAATAACTAGACAAATCAAGAAATCCAAGAAAGAAAACCTTTAACTATTTGTCTTAAAGCCATATCCCTTTCTCTCAAAATGATCACTTTTGGTATAATGAAGGTATTTTTTGCTTACAACTTGATTTGACACATAAGAATCATTGGTTGTCATGGTTCTCATTTCTCTTTCAAACTCATTTTACTTTTACAGAATTTTCATTCACCTCCTTAACCAATGAATTTAACCTTGGCACCAAAATGTGTATTACACACATCCAAGCTGTACACGTTCAGCTCCTATGGCTTCTTTTCACTACCTTTTCAAATAGTTTATCAAATGGTGTGTTTAAATTGTATTAAGTATTTTATTTGCATTGAAATTTATGTACTTTAATATATATGCAGCTATACTCATAACATCCCTAAGAGTCTGAAATCCTTTCTTTTTGATCAGGCAATGAAGAAAAATGTCTACTTATAGTTCTACATTTTTGTTTTGGTGAAGAACTTTAGAATCTACTGTCACTATACATTGTAAGAGAAGTTTCTTTCTATTCATTTCAGTAAGCTCCTATAATGGGGTCCTGATTAGTGTAGCCTTTATCGGAGACTGGGCTTAGAGAGCTAAAAATTTTCTAAAAATTCTCCCTCACTGCTGCACAGAAGTTACCACAACCACACACACACACACACACACACACACACACACACACACACACACACACACAAAATCACTGCAGAGAAATTAAAATCCTCATCTTTACTGCTTTTCAGATAATATTCTAAAAACAGCATGGTCAAATAAAATAGAGGAAATTTGATGATGATTTGATGGGGAGAGACAGTTCTTTTAACGATAAATAAAATATACTATTTTCTCAAAACTTAAGTGAACATGTGCCCACACAAACACACATTTAGTGTTTTTTTTTTTTTTTTTTTTTTCAAAATGCTTGAAAACTCACTATCAATGATTTTGAAGTTTGATGTTTATTTTACAGTAAATGTAATGGTGATGGGCATAATTCCCATATAGTTTCCTCAGTGTTGTAAGGAACACTCCCTCTACACAATCCTCTAAAAACCAGGACAGAAATATTCATTCTACTTTAAAGAGTTTGTCAAGTATAATTAAGGTAATAAGTCAGTGAATCTTGAGATGGGAAGATTTCATTGGTAGATTTTATATCTTTGCAATGACCCTTCAGCAGCAAAGACTCTTTAAAAGTACAGAGAAACAGGCGGTGTTAGCGTGGTCGTCCAGAACAAGAAATGAGAAACCAACTTATACTGTAACATGTTCTGAAGAGGATGCTTGACAAGGAACTGTAGTGTCCTATAGTTTCTATCAACTGTGACTGGTCAACTACAGAAGGAAAAGGGAGAGATGCTGTCTGAGCTTGCCAAACTTTAGTGAAATAATTTCTGTGCACAATGACATCGGAGTAAGTCTACAAACTCAGGTGACCCTACTATTGCAATGATCATTTTCGTCTCACCTTAGTGAAGGTCTTAGGCATACCACACTTAGATCTCGTGCCTCATAGAGGAGTGTTGTAATAGACGTGCTATTTAAAGATGCTAAGTTTATGGTAATTAAAAATCCTGCTTTAGTGAAAGTTAGGAACACATTATAGATTGGAGCTATCTAGTCCACAAGCAAAACTGGGATAACTGAGACAGGTGCATGAATGAGACTCATACTGTTTTGTTTCCCACTAGGGATTTGGTCTGGGAAAGTCATATGTAAAGAAAGAGGTGCTACTTGAATGAAAAAGACAGGCCTCATTTTGCAGGCCTGTGTACCTGAGGCTATCCTTGAAGATCACTGGCCCATCCAAGTGGGAAGGTTCAAGAAAGGGAAAGGACACGGGCAGGGAAGGGGTACTTACTGCCTTTGCTGCTGTTGCTGCTGTGGCTTTGGCTGCACTGAGCCAGGCTGAGCCATTTAGCTGTAAGCTGTGCAGGGGAGTTGGTGGCAAAAGTTTCAGGAGAGCAGTGTTAAAGCACTTGTGGGACAGATGCTCTCAGATGATGGAGTAATTCATTCTCTCTCTGTCTCTCTCTGTCTCTTTGTCTCTGTCTCTCCCTTTGTGTCTCTGTCTCTCTCAGTCTCCATCTTCCTTCTTCTCCTCCTCCACCTTCTCTTCCTTTTACTCTCTCTGCTATGTTACAGGGGCCTGGTGTCAGGAGCAGGCAAAGCTCCTACCATCCCTTCAGGGTCTCTGGGACTTCTAGCCTTAGCTTGACCTTATCAGACTTCCTCTCATGGTACACCACCCCACATCATCTTACCATGCCTGTGGTACAAGCTGAGGCAGTGCATACCACTCACATCCAAAAGAGGAATTTTGAACAGCATAAAAATAACAACACACTAAAGAGTGTTATTTTTTTTGTAAGTGTATGTTAATTTTTACAGTTTTCTATACATTTTATACATTTTGCATTAAAACTGCATTGCTTAAAAGTGATGCTTCATTGTATGGGCAAAGAAGACAGAAATTTCTTCCAGCTTTGGGGTAGGGATGCCTCAGAGCAATGCTAGGAGCGAACTCCACAGGGGTTCATCAACATTCTTGATTTTTAGTAGACATGTTTAGCTAACTTCAATCACGACCTCAAATTGAGAGTGTAAAAGACCTGAGTAAAATATTCATGATTAACACGTGTAGCTGTAGATGTGAGAAAAAAGAAGGGCAGGCTGTGTGACCAGATCAGAGCTGTCATCAGGGAAAAAAGGTGACATTTTCTTTGATGCGCTCTCCCAGGCTCAGTGTTGGAATGCTGCTTTTATCACTGTAGTAGGATTTATCTGGCAGATAAGAGGGCATGCATCTCTGGGGAGCAGCTGGGGAGAGACAGAGTAAGCTCGTGTCTGTCCTGGAACTATGCACAGGTATCCAGATCTTCAGCGAGAAATATAACTTTGAGAGCACTGAGGCATTTTGGTTGATACGGTTAGCAGTGTTGGCACAGACAGAACAAATCTCTGCAGAAAGCCTGAAGCATGCCTTAGTATCCTGAAATGAGAGAGCAAGCTACGATTGCTTGTGTTTGGTAGCAGCTAGCACTAACATCTTCACAGAAAAGCTTTTCACCTAGTTATACTACCCACCGTTTGACTGGGTTTCCAACCTTTTCTTTTCAATAGAACACATTTAAAAAAAAACTGTCTTGGATCAAAGCTTAATATACGCAAACAACCAGGAAAAGTAATGAGCATCAACCATAAAACACTCTGTATATACTATACATGTCATCAATATCATCGATAGGCAAAAATGCCCTCCTACAACAAGTTTGGATACCCCTGGGAGAGTCATCCATTTCTTCCGTGAATTTTTAAAGGTTAATCAATGGTGCTATTGTTTCGATAATCTCTTTGATCTGTCACTATTCCTTATCATAATCAACTTGGTATAGTGTTTATCACACTATTAAAAGACGGGCAGCTCATATATCATAAATTCATTTATGTGTAGGGTCAGTCTGACTGACTAGTCATTGTAGTCCGCAATACTAGAGGGTCCATGACACATTTCCAAGTACTCAATAAGTCCCTGTGAATGCATTACTGATGGTGAAGGCTAATGAAGTATATGGGAGATGTTTTATGGGTATAATAATTCTTTTTCCTACTTTTGATCTTCCCACTCCTAACTGGCCCGATATGCCCCATTTCCTTTCTAATAAAACAGGAAAAGAGTTTGTATCCTTGAAGATTCTGTCAGCATCTTCAGCAGCTTCTCGTTTCAAAGGCAATTAAACAGTCTGGTGCTGGAATATTCCATGTTATCCATCAGTTTCCCTTCAACATCTATCTTTTTTTAACCAGTTGTCCAATGACATGTGGTTCCATTCTTTAAGCATGTTTACAGAGATGGGGTTCAATTTGGACTCATTTTGCATCTAAATACCAATACTAACAAAGCAGGTTGTTTTCTAAGAATCTTAAAGAACTTCACTATTTTATATAACTTTTTATTGAGGGTGAGTATTACATCATAAACTCCAATCCCACTCATCACCCCTTTTTTTTGTACCTGCCCTCTGCCCTTGTTACCACACAACCAAAGAAAACAAAACCAACCAAACAAACAAAATGACATCACGGAAGCTGTAATATGTCACAGTCTGTCCCACCATACACTCTGTTGACCACACTTGGTTACTTTGACCACACTTGGTCACATTTTAAAATATTAATTATGCTGCAGTTCTGGACCTCTCACGCTTTATGGAGTGATCAACAGTCACCACTTGAAAAGCATATCAGGAAACTGTTCATTGTTCAGTTCTTATTTACAACTCTCCCTATGGAATTCTTACAGTATTATCATTTTGAGAAGATTCAGCCAATTATTATTCCGAAGTTGCTGCCAACGCTTCTGAAGGAACCTCAGATTTTTTTTTTTTTCATTTATACAGGGTAGAAAAAAAATTTTTTAAATGAAGCAAATGTCAGTATGAATACAGGGGAAAATCAAAGTCCCATTGAGAGTTCTTAGTGTAGTTAATGAAAGAATTAAAGAATAGATTTAGATTGAAGGTCAAGGACAATTTCCGTTGAGTATAAACAAACATCCATGCCAAGAAAGCTGTATATGTCAACAACTATCTGTTAAAAGAAAAAGAAAATGAAATTGCACATTGATCTTTCCAATTCCATGAAGAACTGGGTTGGAATTTTGATGGGGATTGCATTGAATCTGTAGATTGCTTTTGGTAGGATGGCCATTTTTAAAATGTTGATCTTTCCAATCCATGAACAAGGGATATCTTTACATTTTCTGAGATCCTCCTCAATTTCCTTCTTTAGAGGTTTGAAGTTCTTGTAATACAGGTCCTTCACTTGCTTAGTTAGAGTCACACTAAGGTATTTCATAGTTTTTTTTGACGATTGTGAAGGGTACCTTTTCCCTAATTTCTTTCTCCACATGTTTGTCCTTTGAGTATAGGAAGGCTACTGATTTGTTTGAGTTAATTTTGTATCCAGCCACTTTGCTGAACTTGTTTATCAGTTGTAGGAGTTCTCTGGTGGAATTTTTGGGGTCACTTAAGTACACTATCATGTCATCAGCAAAGAGTGATGTTTTTATCTCTTCCTTTCCGATTTGTAACCCCTTGATCTCCTTTTGCTGTCTAATTGCTCCAGCCAGGACTTCCAGTACTATGTTGAATAGGTAGGGGGAGAGTGGGCAGCCTGTCGAGTCCCTGATTTTAGTGGGATTGCTTCAAGTTTCCTACCGTTAAGTTTGATGTTGGCTGTTGGTTTGTTGTATATTGTTTTTATTATGTTTAAGTATGGACCTTGGATTCCTGTTCTTTCCAGAACTTTTAACATGAAGGAGTGTTAAATCTTGTCAAATGCTTTCTCAGCATCTAGTGAGATGACCATGTGATTTTGTTCTTTGCGTTTGTTTATATAGTGGATTACATTGATGGATTTCCTTATGTTAAACCATCCCTGCATCCCAGGGATGAAGCATACTTGGTCATGATGAATGATCGTTTTGATGTTTTCTTGGATTCGGTTTGCAAGGATTTTGTTGAGTATTTTTGCATCAATGTTCATAAGTGAGATTGGTCTGAAGTTCTCTTTCCTTGTAGGGTCTTTGAGTGGTTTAGGTACGAAGGTTCTTGTAGCCTCAAAAAATGAGTTAGGTAGTGTTCCTTCTGATTCTATCTTGTGGAATAGTTTAGAGAGTATTGGTGTTATATCTGCAATAAATGTCTGATAAAATTCTGCACTGAACCCGTCTGGACCTGGGCTTTCTTTATTTGGGAGGCTTTTGATGACTTCTTCTATTTCTTTAGGTGTTATAAGATTATTTAGATGGTTTACTTGGTCCTGGTTTAACTTTAGGAACTTGTATCTGTCTAGGAATTCATCCATTTCCTCCTGATTTTCCAATTTTGCGGAGTATAAGTTTTTGTAGTAGGATCTGATGATTTCTTGAATTTCCTCAGTTTCAGTTGTTATGTCTCCACTTTCCTTTCTGATTTTGTTAATTTGTATACTCTCTCTTTGTCCTCTAGTTAGTCTGGCTAGGGCTTTAGCAATCTTGTTGACTTTCTCAAAGAACCAACTCTTGGTTTTGTTGATTTTTTCAATGGTTCTTTTTGTTTCTATTTGGTCTATTTCTGCCCTAATTTTGATTATTCTTGCCGTCTACTCTTTGAGGGTAAATCTGCTTCCTTTTGTTCTAGAGCTTTTAGCTGTGCTGTCAGGTTGCTGATGTGAGCTCTCTCCTGTTTCTTTTTGGAAGCACTCAGGGCTATGAGTTTTCCTTTCAGTACTGCTTTCATTGCTTCCCATAAGTTTGGGTATGTTGTGTTTTCGTTTTCGTCGAATTCTAGAAAATCCTTAATTTCTTTCTTTATTTCTTTTTTCACCCTGCTATCGTTTAACAGAGCGTTGTTTAGTTTCCATGTGTATGTGGGTTTTTTTTTTTTTGTCTTTGTTGTTGTTAAAGACCTGCCATAGATCATGGTGATCTGAGAGGATGCGTGGGAGTATTTCAACATTCTTATATCGATTGAGGCTGGTTCTGTGTCCAATTATGTGGTCAATTTTCGAGAAGGTGCTGAGAAGAAGGTGTATTCTTTTACTTTAGGATGGCATGTTCTGTAGATATCTATTAATTCTAGTTGGTTCAAAGTCTCTGCTAGTTTTGCAGTGTCCTTGTTCAGTTTCTGTTTCTATGATGTGTCCATTGGTGAGAGTGGGGTATTAAAGTCTCCCACTATTATTGTGTGGGGTGAAATGTATTTTTTGAGCTTTAGACCTAGAATATCGAAATCCATCCTCAACAACAAGAAAACATCTGTGGGAATCACTATCCCTGACCTCAAGCTATATTACAAGGCAATTGTGCTGAAACTGCATGGTACTGGTACAGAAATATCCATGTGGATCAATGGAATAGAATAGAAGATCCAGAAATGAGCCCTCAGGCATATGGTCACCTGATTTTTGACAAGGGAACCGTAAATATTCAATGAAAAAAGGACAGCCTATTCAACAAATGGTGCTGTTCCAACTGGCACTCAACATGCAAAAGAATGAAAATAGACCCTTTCTTATCTCCTTGTACAAAGCTCAAGTGTAAGTGGATCAAAGATCTCCACATTAAACCAGATATACTGAAACTATTAGATGAGAAAGTAGGGAAAACCTTAGAACACATAGGTACAGGAGAAAATTTCCTGAACAAAACACCAATGGCTCAAGCTCTAAGGTCAAAGATTAACAAATGGGACTTAATGAGATTGCAAAGTTTCTGTAAGGCTAAGGACATTGTCAAGAAAACAAAACGGCAACCAACAGAATGGGAAAAGATCTTTACCAACTCTACATCAGATAGTGGCCTCATATCCAAGGTAACAAAGAACTCAAAGAGATAGACACCAGAGAATCAAATAACCCTATTAAAAATGGGGTACAGAGCTAAACAAAACGTTCTCAGTTGAGGAATATTGAATGGCTGAGAAATATCTGAGGAAGTATTCGAAATCCTTAGCCATCAGGGAAATGCAAATCAAAACAACCCTGAGATTCCACCTCACACCAGTCAGATTGGCCAAGATTCAAAACTCAGATGACAACAGATGCTGGTAAGGTTTCGGGAAAGAGGAACACTTCTCCACTGTTGGTGGGGTTGTAAACTAATACAACCACTCTGGAAATTAGTCTGGCGATACCTCAGAAAATTGGACATAGTACTACCTGAAGACCCAGCTATTCCACTTCTGGGCATATAACCCAGAGACTCTTTAGTACACAAGAAAGATATATGCACCACAATGTTCATAGCAGCTCTATTTATAATAGCCAGAAGCTGGAAAGAACCCAGATGTCCTTCAGTACATGAATAGATACAAAAATTGTGGTACACTTACACAATGGAATACTACTCAGCCACCAGAAACAATGACTTAACCAAATTCTTAAGAAAATGGAAGCATCTAGAGAATATCATCCTGAGTGAGATAACCCAGTCACAAAAGAACAGACATAATATGAAGTCACTGATAGTGGGATGCTAACCCCAGAGGCTTGCACTGCCCCAGAAACAACTCACAGACTGTATGAAGTCCAAGAAAAAAGAAAAGAAAAGAAACCAAAAAATAAAATAGTCATGCTCAATCTTTACCCACCAAGAACACATTTACAAATTCCGGATTGTTCCCTGTATTACATGTACTGTCTGCTCATTGTAAAAAAAAAAAAAAAAAAAAAAAAAAAAAAAAAAAAAAAAAAAAAAAAAAAACTTTACACACACCAAGAAAACTTTGACTATTTCCAGGTTGCATCTTGTTTCACATGTACTTTATGCTCATTGTTACTGGTGGGATCTTTATCACACTATCAAACCTTTAAAAAAAAAACAGGTACTGACAAAAATGTATTGTATAATTTTATGGAAAAAATGCTTAAAATCTGTATATTTTTCTTTTTTTTGTAAAATAAAGTCGTTAAAAAAAGAGAAAAAACCATAAAAAAAAAAGACTTGCTTTTTTCTTCTTAAAAAAAAATCAATGTTAACTTTCCCCTGGTCTCTTTTTAATCAGAAATTGCACTGTCTTAATATCTTAGTGGGTTTACTCTAGTACTCTAAGTATCTAAGCCACAAACTGTAAGCAAGTTAAACTCATTAAAAAACACAATGCAAGTTGAAAAAAAAGGAAAAAGAAAAAGAAAATTGAGGAGTGACAGAAAAAGTCTTAATGTTTTAAGCTGGCATTGAGGTAGACAGAGGATGGTCTGGGGTGCTGGACAGACAGCATGCCCTCACCACACACACACACACACACAAACACACACACACACACAGACACACACACACACACACACACACACACATGACAGAAAGAAAGAATAAAAGTAAAACATATGCCTCTCTGATTTTTATATCAACATGGCTACAAGTATACCAAAGGCTCATGGTGTCCATAGGGACTATGAAGTGGGCTAGGAATTCTGAGAAGGAATATAGTATATTACTGAAGGAGAATTATTACACTTGAGTCATTTAGTATGACTCTGAGAGTCTGCCTTCCTAGGTTAGACCTTTAGCTGGTGATAGACATGCCCAACAGGACTGTTAGGTCTTCCATTTCCAGATTCTATTCTCTTGATCAGCAGGAGGATTTTCTTCATGGACTTTTATTGCTTACTTAACATAATCATTTTTAAGATGAGGTTTATGAATGATGCTGCCAAACACAATGAATGTGGCACCTTTAACATTAGTTCCAGAAATATTTAAAGAAGTAGAAGATTTACTATAATAGATCATTAAGAAACTAGAACTATGAAATAGACTTTAGAAAAAAATAGAATTGTAAAAACACAGGAAGAATATTTTGACCCAATTGTAATGTTTATCTACTTAATACTAATACTCAGGATATTGGAAAATTAAATTAAATTAAGGCCATAGGTCCTCACCGAAAGGAATGTTAAAGAATGCATTCATACGAAACAGTGGGGAACATCATGTCACCAGAGCAGGTAAAGTTAAAAAGAAAAAACAGTTTTGCAAACTGATTATGTCCAAGATAGAACCTTTAGATTTGCAGTAATGCCTAAAGAAGGGATTTACACAATGGAGTACTACTCAGCTATCAGAAACAATGACTTTATAAAATTCTTAAGAAAATGGATGCATCTAGAGAATATCATCCTCGGTGAGGTAACCCAGTCACAAAAGAACAGACATAATATGTAGTCACTGATAATTGGATACTAATCCCAGAAAGCTCTGAACACCCCAGAAACAACTCACAGACTATATGACGTTCAAGATAAACAAAGGCCAAAAAAAAAAAATGAAAAATCATTATGCTTAATCTTTACACACAAGAAAACTTTGACTATTTCCAGGTCACATCTTGTTTTATATTTACTTTATTCTCATTGTAACTAGTAAGATTTTAATGCATACTATCAAACCTTTAAAAAAATCAAGTACTGACAAAAATGTATTCATAAACTTTTATGCAAAAATGCTTTTAAAATCTGTACATTTTCTCTGTCTTTTAAAATAAAGTTGTTCAATTAAAAAAAAGAAGGGATTTAGAAACTTTTGACATAGAAAATATTGAACTGAAATAAAATGGAGCAATAGATAAAAATTGAAGTATAAATCATCTTTTACAAAAATTATTTCTGTTTTAAATTTCTAATCCCCTAACTCTAAACTGTATATGAGGCACATTGAGGTAAGTTGGCATAGAACAATTGAAATTATAAAGAGGGAAGTTATATTTGAACTAAACATTACATATTAAAGTTGTTAGATTAAATAAATGATACAGATTAAAATCCCCTACTTGGTGCGAAAGTTGACAGCCAAAACAGAATGTTAATTTTAAGCATAGATGCAAGATAACAAAAATTTAAAAAACAAAAACTTGCACAATTATTATACAAATTTGAGATATTCAGTCTCAGTAGAGATATTAATATGACTGAGAAACAGCAACAGCTAAACAGCAATATAACTACATCATTTTTACACAAATAATACACTATATAAAAGGAAGTTTGGGATAACTTTCACTGGCTTGAACATGTAGTGCATAGTTTTGGGTTCCATAAAATAATTTTCTTCAAGTGTATTAAGAACATGTATTATGACATATTACCTCAGAAATTGTTCCTCTGATTTCTTGTTCTCTTTCTCATCTCACCTCATTTCTGGTCTCATATTTTACACACACACACACACACACACACACACACACACACACATATATATATATTTGACATATATGGTGTACAATATGATATACATGTATGATTTTTATGTGCAATATAAAATCTAACAATATCCATTAATGGAAGAAAATATATTATATTTGTCTTTTTGAGTCTGGTTTATTTTACTTATTATAATAATCTTAGCTGCATTAATTTTCTAAGAAGCAACTAACTTATATTTGTGAGTGATCACACACATGCACACACACACACACACACACACACACACACACACACACATATATATATATATATGTCCTGTTGTTTTGTATACATTCATCTCTTGGCAGACATCCAGTCTGATTCCAATTTTGTTTTTATACAGCATTGAGATAGCAGTGGTATAAAACGTCTGTCTGTGGTAGCTTGATTAAGAATTCTTTGGATATTTTCCCAGAAATGGTATGACTAAGCCACATGGTAACTCAAGCTTTAGATTTCCTTCTAAGCACCACCATACTGATTTCCATAATGACTGGACTAGTTCCCATACCCATCACCCGTTTTTCAAAAGGTCCTTTTTCACTATATCCTCTCCAGCATATTTTATTATTTATTTACTTTATGACAACCATTCTAAGAGAGGCGAGATAGAATATCAGTTTCAATTTGCATTTTCTTAACAGCAAAGAATGTTGAATATTTTTCATGCTTGTTGGCCATCTGGATTTTATCTTTTAAGAATGATCGGTCTGTCTATTATTGGTGCATTTATTAATTGGAAGTCTACAATTTTGATATTTAGTTTTTAAATATAGTCTACACATATGTCCTCTGTTGAATATCCATCTATTTTTTTATTTTTTAGGTTGTTTCTTCACTCAATTATTTGTATAATGTGTTGTGCAGAAGCTTTTTAATTTGTTAGTTCTTTCTTGATGTTATTAATTTATTAGAGTGTTTTTCTGAAAATCCTTATTTATCCCAATATGTTGAGCAATTTTCTGAGTTTTTTTTTCTTCTTACAATTTCAAAGTCTCAAATTTTACATTCAGGTCTTTGATTCATTTTGATTAGATTTTTGTAAATGTGGGTACTCTGAAACAAAAGGAAACAAACAACCCCCATAGATTTAGTCTTTTAGACAGGAGTATCCAGTTTTTCCAGCACCATTTGCTGAAGATACTGTCTTTTCTCCTATGTATGCTTTGGGCATCTTTAATAAAAACCTAGGTAGCCAAAGTATTACTGATTTATTTTTTTTTTTGACTTCTATTCAATTGACATTGTCTTAACCAGAGATACTATTGCTCAGAAGGGACAACATGACCACATCTTATCTTATAGTAGAAATCATTTAATCGAGGTTACCTTACAGTTTAAAGATTTAGTCCATTAGCAATATGACTGTAAACTTGGTGGCAAAGAGGTGGATATCCTTCTGGAAATGGAACCAAAGTTCTACATCCGGATCAGGTGGCAGCAGAAAGTGAGAGCCATTGGGTTTGCCTTGAGCTTCTAAAACCTCAAAGTCCACCCCTGGTGATACACCTTTTTTAACAAGGCCACAACTATTCTAATAAGGCGACCCTCTTAAACCTTTTAAATACTAAAACTCTCTGTGAATCTGTAGGAGACATTTTCACTCAAACCACCACAAACATGCTTGTTTTTATGCTATTAGTATCCTAGTTTTACAAGCCTCAGCATTATGACTTAATATCATTAGGGAAATGCAAATCAAACGAACCGTAAGATTCCACCTCACACCAGTCAGAATGGCTGAGATAAAAAGCTCAGGTGACAGAAGATGCTGACAAGGGTGTGGAGAAAAAGGAAAACTCCTCCACTGTTACTGAGATTGTAAACAGGTACAACCACTCTGGAAATCAGTCTGGCAGTTCCTCAGAAAATTGGGCATATTAATACCTGAGGAACCAGCTATATGACTCCCAGGCATATACCCAAAACAAGCTGGAGCATCTAACAAGGACACATGCTCCACGATATTCATAGAAGACTTATGATATCTTTATTTATGATAGCCAGAAGCTGGAAAGAATCCAGATGTCCTTCAACAGAGGAATAGATACAGAAATTGTGGTACATATATATAGTACTACTTGGCTATTAAAAACTATGTATTCATGAAATTCCTAGGCAAATGGATAAAACTTGAAGCTATCATCCTGAGTGAGTTAACCTAGTCACAAAAGAACACTCATGTTATGTACTCACTTGTAAGCAGATACTAGCCCCAAAAGCTCGGAATACACAAGAAACAATTCATAGAACTTATGAAGCTCAAAGAGGTGGAATGCCAGAAGGTGGATGCCTACGTCTGCTTAGAAGGGAGAACAAAATGCTCATGGGAGGACGTAAAGGGACAAACAGAGGAGCAGGGATTGGAGAAAAGATCATCCAGGGACTGTTTTACCTGGGGATTCACCCATATGCAACCACTAAACTCAAGCACTATTGCTAATGCCAAGTAGTGCTTACTGGAAGGAACATGATATGGATGCCTCCTCAGAGGCTTTACTGATACAGAGAAGGATACTTGTAGCTAACCATCAGACTGAACACAAGGACCGCAATGAAGGAGCTAGAGAAAAGACTGAAGGAGCTGAAAGAGTCTGCAACCCCATGGGAAGAACAACATTATCAACTAACCAAACCCACTGCAGCTTCAAGGGACTAAAACACCAACCAATGAGCACACATGGAGAGACTCATGGCTTCCGGTGCATATGCAGCAGAGGATGGCATTGTATGGCATCAATGGGAGGAGAGGCCTTTGGTCCACTGAAGGCTCATTTTCTCAGTGCAGGGGAATGCCAAGGTGCTGAGATGGGAAAGGGTGGTTGGGAGAGGGAGCACCTTCATGGAGGCAATGGGGGTGGGGTGGAATTGTGGTAAGGGAATAACATCTGAAATGTAAATGCATAGAATATGCAATTTAAAAAAAGAAAATAACTTAATATCAGTTTTTATGATACTTCTGGGATTGTTCTTGTGCCCAGGATTGTTTGGAAATCTAGTGTCATCTATTTCCACATTGATTTTTCAGTACTGTTTTCTTCTTTCTATTCAACATAGTACTGGAAGTCTTAGCCAGAGCAATTAGACAAAAAAAAAAAAAAAAAAAAAAAAAAAAAAAAAAAAAAAAAAAAAAAAAGTCAAAGGGATACAAATTGGATAGGAAGAAGTCAAAATATCACTATTTGCAGACGATATGATAGTATACTTAAGTGATCCAAAAAAAAAAAAAAAAAAAATTCCACCAGAGAACTTCTATAGCTGAAAAACAACTTCAGCAAAGTAGATAAATATAAAATTAACTCAAACAAATTGTTAGCCTTTCTCTACTCAAAGGATAAGCAGGCTGAGAAATTAGGGAATCAACACCCTTCACAATAGTCACAAGTAATATAAAAATACCCTGTGCCTATGTGTTGTAAGCGCTCCCCCACTTACTTTTCTACTAGTTTCAGTATATTGCAGAAAAAAATGAGCAAAAGAAACGTTCCAAATTACACATTATCTTTTCCATGAAGCCCACTCATTTCTGATGGTTGAAAGCTAGCTCTACCATCTTGCTTTTTATTCCTTTATATTAATACTTAAGAAAATGCAAGTCTCGATTTTTACACTAGGCTAAATGTTTATATATACATACATACATATTATATAACATGTATATATTTAATTATACACACATGCTATTCATCTGAAGCAAAGACAATTTATACACAGGAGAAAATTTTTTATAGAAAATTCTGCGGCCAGATTGGTCCTAGAAGAAAAGGTAATTATCATAGCATAACTTTGGTCTGCAAAGAGATTCTGTTCACTCTGGATGAAGCCCATGTGTGAAGGTAGACCACACAAGGTAGCGCCACAGCTAAAGTCTTAGCTCTGACCAGTGACCAATGAAGGGATTGCTCAGTGATGCCTGCCTTAGAGTAAAACTCCATTGTAAGTCAACTATGATGACACTTAGAACAAAATCATTAGAACAAAATCACAAACTGTGCGAGAGAGTAAATACTCAGAGTCATAGTCCAAAGAATCACCGAGATATGGAATGACAGTAAAACAATTAAAATATGAGTTCCATTATTACCTTTTCATATACATATATCACTAAGATTTTAAATTACCCTCTAACTTTACCTTATCTTTTCCTATTTAATTACATATTTGTGTGTGTTTGTTTGTTTGTTTGTTTGTATGACTCTGTGTGGGTATGTACATTTGAGATCAGGTGCCTTGGAACCCAGAGGCATCTAGTCTGCTGGACCTAGAGATATGTTACCGCTGATACCCTACTATAAACCATCTCTCCAGCTCCCAATTTTCCTCTTAGTGATTCCCTTTCTCCAAAAAGTTACCCATCTGCTTTCTTGTTTCTGGCAGGATGAGAGTTGGTGGGTCACTCTGAAAACACTGCATCTTCTATACATCCTCTCTGACCCAATAATCATATTACTAGAAATATATGCAACAGAAACACGTACATATGAAGGTAGACTCAGCATCTCGTTGGAAGACACAGTCTTTAACTCATTCTGTATATCTAAATCCATGGCCTCACTTACCTATAAGCAGGCTAGAAAGGGGAAGCAACAGGGATCTGTGCAGTATCTCACAGTAGTGACCTTAGAAGCCCCTTTATACGACTTCTTTGCTCAACTTTGAGATGCTGGCCTCATAACATGTCTTGCTGTTTGGGCTTCACAAGTCGCTCTTTATTAGCACTTTCCTTTCTGAGTGATGACACCCATAAGGAGAAGTAGCCTGCAAAGTAGCGTCCCTGTTTTCATCTGCTGTAGAAACACTGTGGAGAATGTTACCCATCACATCAATATGGTCTGTGGAAAACCTCTCTTGAGTTATCCATTCTACATTTAACACCAGCAAGAAAGTTCTCTCCATTTAGGCACTGGCAGGCTTCCTTCTCTCTAATGAGAGCTGTGCCATTTATCATGTTGTCTCTTCTTTCTGGATGCCAGGGGTTTCGGAGCCAACTGTGAAGCGTAACCATAGTGATGCGGCTAACCAGCCACTAAGGTTAGCACACTATGCCTTTCTGTTTTCAAAGTTCCTAATTCATCCTTCATGTATATTAGCCTTGTTGGTGCAAAATTTGATATAAGGTGTCACTTAAAAAATAAATTCAATACAAAACAAATGTAAATCGAAATATTATTCTGTAATAAATAAAGAACAACGCCAAATTAGATTCTTTATTTTGTTGAGTGATAAAGGCCTCTTGTCTGATAAAATGCATGGTTCTATTTATAAAACTTTGCACTGAAAAGCCATATACATTCAAATAACAGAGTAATGGATATCAGGGATTGTGGCAATGGAGGGAAGAGCTAGGGTGCGTGAAATTATCAAGGGCTATACTGAAAGACACCTTCCTGATTTCAGGAGAGTTCTAAATGAGATCTACACCTAATAAAACAATGATTGCACTTAAGCTTAATGTCAACTTTTAATTTCAACACTGTATTCCAATTATATGATTCAACTATTTAGAAAAATCCGGTAAAGGACACACTGTACATTCTAGATTTGTAACATCCAATAAATCTATAATTTTTATAAAATTAAAGAATATTTAGGAAGTCACCATTGTACTTTCTATGTCTACAGAGGCACCCCTTCCCTCTGGACTGACATCACCAGAGGGTTACCTTGGTTACAGTTGAGCAACCATAAGGGAAACTATGGCACACTGTGTTCAGTTTCACTGTTAAATAAACCTGCTCTAACATGTCATTTATTGATGACATTGATATGAGAATTTTATTGTGTGAATACTATACTAAAATAATATTGATTTTATGATATTAGTTAGTGGCTACTACATTTGGAATTAATTATTTATACTCATCTGCTTTGGAGAAGACTCTAAGTCTGTATTACTTTTTAAAAATATTACTAAGTAGTGTGCATTTTGCTTGGTCAAGTCATTTTAGAAGTGACCTAAGGATATTTACCCTCAGTGGATAGAGAGACATTTTAGTGGGTTATAGTTCTTGCTATATAAGTGTGACAAGCTGAGTAAGAATACCCATAGTGACTTACTTACAAAGTAAGTCATGACCCAAGCATATTGGGAGGGAGAAGCAGGAGGACTTCTGGGACTTGGTGGCTGCGAGCTTAGCTCCAAGTCCAGTGACAGACCTGTCCCGAGGGAATAGAGTAGGATACCTAACATTCTCTTTTGGCCTCCACAAGAGTATGTACAAGGCACACAGAGGTGCACATATGCCACGCCCACACTATACACTCTCACACACAACCAAAGAAGAGCTATTTATTCAGCCCACTTGCGTTAATGGCTGCAGTACCTGCAGTACGGAGAACATGCTGTACGAATTCACTACGGTCAGCCGTTGGAGGAGAGAATGCTGCAAGTGCCTATCAGGAAAAGAGAATTCTCTCAGGATGAACTCAGAATGTTTCACTTGCCAAGTCGGCAGAACCAGGGTCAAGAGTTGGGCAGATATCTGAGTGGACACATTCTTCTGGTCCCTCTGCCCATGCAGGGAGGCACAGACAGGCCAAAAACAATGCGGTGGCTAGTGCGACCCTCTCTCCTAGCTCACCTGTGCTAGCTCAAAAGCTGTGTGACGAGCATGACAGATCTGCCCCTTGCTTGGACCCAATGGTTAGTATCCAAGATGCTTGTGACCAGAATTCTTTCTTCCTGAAGTCATCAGAAAAGGCAAATGAGGAGTTGTTAACAAGTACTTAAGAAGACACCCAGGGCCACTCTTTTTGCTAGCAGGCTGTTTAAAGAGGTTTCTAACGTTTGGAGGGCTAGTGCTGTACGACAGGGCTGACGCTGAAGAACTTGAGTAGGATTCCTTTGGAAACTGTTCATTTAGCTCCAACAAAAGCATGGTGGGCTGGTTTGGTGGGCCGATTTGGTTTGTTCTCTCCCGACACTGGCAATGCAGAGAAGTGAACTGCCTTTCTTAAAGCATAGCTTTGGGCTGCTGGGATACCTAATATCACAAAGTTCTCTAGAGCAGCCCTGTTGATTCTCAGGAGAGAGGGCCTGAGAGCTACCCTCCATCAGGCACCAGAACCCTGTTTCTACTGGCAGTGATGGATGTGACACAATAGAAAGCATCAGATTTGTCATTTCATTGGCTATTTAAATTCGTGAATATCCAATGGAACAAGAGCAGTAGCTATCTGCCCCGTCCCCTCCACTGCAGCAACCAAGTATCTGGGCAGAAGTAGAGCACAGGGGCTCAGAGCAGAAGCAGCAGCCAGGGACCTGAAACTTTAACCATAGGAAGCCTTGGCTCCTGGGTGACATGGCACTGCTAGATTCTGAAAAATCTTTAAAGTGCACAGGTCTCCAAAGAAACTAATAACGTAATTCTAGATGTCTACATTTGTTTCCCTAGTTACATAACACAGCACAAACAATTTGGTTGCAGTTTTAGGGGATGTTGTTTATAGCTACTGGGTTAAATTAAGGGGCCTTTTGAGAATCAGGAGATGGGCCGATAGCCCTCCAAGATTTGAGCAAGAACCACAACTGAAAATTATAACCTCGCTTGCTTACAAGGATATTTTTAGTTCATTCGTCTGCTTCTAAACATTTCTCTATATTATTCCTATAATACGTTTCTGTTGGTCACAGAGACTTCTCTCTCAGCTATGCTAACATGAAGTTTTCCTTTGAGAGCAAAGGCAGAAATAAATCAAGAGGATGGAAGGGTAACAAGGAGTTAAGGGCAGTGTGTCACTCTCAAAGAAAACCTCTCGTGTTCCCACAAGGAAAAGTTCTGCACACTAAGAACTTCCTTTACATTTGTCCAGTCTTGAGATAACTTTAATGTCTGCAGTGGCATGAGTTAACCCTGTGTGGAAAGGGAAAGAGCCTGAGCCATGTGATTCAAAGCAAGTTAAAAACAAAAAAAGCTGGACCAGGCTGAATGACTGTGTATTCTCACAGGGTGAGGTCATGCATTTTCTCTATGAATAGCTATCTGCCTTTTTACTATGAACTACATCATCCATTTTATTTGGGATTATTTTGTTTGGGTGTCAGGGATATTTGTTCCCGTGACCACCCTTCCCCCATAGAAACCAACATTTTATCTATAAACACAAGACACTGAACCCTTTGAAGCAGGTAGGTCCAGAGCTGTTCAGCTGTTGCCCTTGACCTTAAGAGAACTTGTGTTTTTTTTCCCATCCACTGTTTCTCATCTCAGATTCTATTTTTCTGCCAGCAAAACACTGTGGCCATTCTCATGAAGGGTTTGCCACTTGTGCTGAATTGGCTAAAATCGTAGCAAATATTTGACATATATTTAATAAGTGTCCTGTCGAACTCTAAGGGTTTACTTTCCCTGTGCGCATTACGCTTGGCTGAACGAGCAACTTCATTCAAGTCAGACAGAAGTGTGTAATGGTGTGTATGTGAATGAATGTGACATTCAAACGATAATAAACTGGGAAGCATGATCTCATATTTGTTTTTAGCTTTAGCTTTAGAATAGACACAAAGCAAAACAAAGCAGCTACTGATTGAGGTTTTATCTAGTTATCTCCCCCAAGTATGTTCTCCAGCTGTTTTAGTTCTTTAGACTTTAATAATACCTTTTATGAAAATAAATTCATCACACTTGGGACTTTCCCCATTTTTATTTTGGGATAATAAAGGGACAAATAGAAGAGAGAGGAAATGATTCTGATCATCGTCAAATAAGGCTTGCTGACCACGGCTTTCTCTAATATTAATTACATTCTATTTCACTGTAATGTGTAGTTGTTTTGGGCTGTGTGCATGAAACTCCAGTGTTATGAACTGAAATAAACCAGAGAAACGTGTTTGCTGGAATAGATGAACACAAGTAAGCCTCTTCTTTCCTTCTTGCTTTTTCTGGATGGGTTTGGTGTACTTACTGTGCTTTATACCCAGTATGGAATATAAAACCTTAGAAAACCGTCACAAGGAAAAATAACTAATATTTGAGAAACACATACTCCCTGTGACATAGAAGTAGGATGAACTCCAGATTTTCAATAGTTTCCAGAAGCTTGACTATGGAAACATATAATCTTAATTTTGGAAGAGGATTTAAAAATAAAGTAGAAACCCATGTATTTTTGAGGACTGGCTAACAGTATGATTCTCTATAAAAAGCAAAGTAAATAAATGTCTTTAAACAATATAAGGTCTCCTTTAAGCATTAACTCTTTTTATAATATACATCTATCCATCTACAGTAACTGGCACATTAGGAATTAACAAAAGTTGAATATATTGATTATGACTAGTTGATTAAGTTTAATATACTCTTTTTTAAAAGATTTATTTATTTATTTATTTATTTATTTATTTATTTATTTATTACATATAAATACACTGGTGCTATCTTCAGACACACCAGAAGAGGGCATCAGATCTCATTACACATGTTGTGAGCCGCCATGTGGTTTCTGGGAATTGAACTCAGGACCTCTGGAAGAGCAGACAGTGCTCTTAACCGCTGAGCCATCTCTCCAGCCCCAAGTCTAATATATTCTTATTGATTTCCAAAGTCGAACATAAAAACCTCATACTTTACAGACTCATCCCAGAACCTCAGAATTACAATAAAATATCTCAGAATTGACAAAGAGTTTAAGACTGTGGCACAACATTCAAAACAACAGCTAATTTAAAACTATATTATATATATTACAGTCTTATAGGCAAACTCAACACCTTGATTATGAGTCTCGGGTAATTCCAGTTGCTCTAATACCCAGAATATCAGGACACACTTGAAAGAGCATCTATGACTCAGATCAAAGGGATCATTGAAGCTACTAGATGATCATATTGAGCAAGGGTGGGGCACCAGAGCAGCAGTATTGGTTTCTCCTTATTTCTTACCATATATACTGGTAAGAGCCATCCTTGGTAGACCTTTGGCTGAAAAAGGAGGAGAGACATTAAATGTTGACATCTTTCCAGTGAACTACCAGGAACTGAGCACTGGATGTCAGGATGAAGTAGAGATCAGACAGAGGACCTCAGGTAGTAGACCCCTCAGCCACAGCAGAGAGCACCTTCCCCTTACGCCTGCTGATCCTACTCCTTCTTCCCCTTACTTTGGCTTCTGTAGCTCACGGATCCTTTCATCTTTTCTTTGCTCTAATTTCTCAATGCCTCACTTTCCCTAGTCTCATTGATGTCTTCTCTTCAGCATCTTCACAGCACGGGCACATCTGTCTTCCCTGGGACAATGTTGGCTGTACCTGTTCCTATAACTGGCAGGTTGTCAGGTACAATTTATTTTCTTGAGGATGTGATGAATCCACAGAATGGGCTTGGAAGTAAGTCAGAGCTCCTAATCTTGGTGACCTGCAATTTTAGACAGAGGCATGAGACAAGCAAATGGAGAAATGACCCTCAAGTAGGAATAAATTATATCATGTCTACCTCAATGAAACAAGGCATTATGAAAGAGGTAAGTCATATTTGAATAGAACAGTGACTTTATCACAGTAGATGTCTATGGGAAGGGGTTTGAGAATTACATTTACAATTGCTCGGGGTAAAACAAGGTGTGTAAGGAGCATGGAAAAACTTATGGGGAGTCATAAAGATATTTGAAGCTTCAAAGCTATTAAGTAGCTAGTGATGATACTTCGAAATATTTTAAAATAAAATAGTAAAATTTTTGTTTTCAAATATTCTCTCTCTCTCTCTTTCTCTCTCTCTTTGTCTTTCTTTCACCCTCTCTCTCTGACTCTCCCTGTGTGTGCATGTTCACATGGGTACAAGCTTTTCTGTGTATTATATGACCCAAACTCTAGAATCAACTAAAGAAAAAGTTTCTCTCTCAAACAGAATGGAGGGACAGAAGCAATGCGTAGCAATTTCACAAACAGTTATTTAGATCCTACCAAATTAGCTAGTTCTACAACAAATATTAAAAGTCAATTTCTACTAACTCTCTTGGTTTCTGATGTGAAGCCAATCGGAATGAATGACGAGAGTCAGAGTCAGGACACAAAAACATTAAACAGAAAGAGATTTGAGCCTATAACCAAAAAAAAAATGTACAAATAAGGCAAGCGTGAATGTGTGTATGTGCATGTGTGTGTGGGGGAGGAGGGGGATGGAGAAGAGATTTTGTTCACTCCCATTGGTGTGACATTTTGAGTACACTCTTAGTGTTTCTATTCCTCAGGACAACTTCAGAAAATGAGAATGTGTCCTACTGGCTTCAGGTTTGAGAAATATGGACTTGGGGTTACAAGCTCAGTACTTCCAAAAACACAAAATGGCACACACACTCTCTGAACAGTATCTGAACAGGAATATTATTTCTACACTGCCAATTATATTTATTATCATCAGATGACCTTCCACATACATTTAATATTAACAAAGCATTTGCATAGAGAGTAAATATATTCTACAGTGTAATACATTCGGAAAATTTTGCTAATAAGAATACTTATGAAAGAATAATATTTCATTGCTGATTTTCCAACTGCTCACAAATTCAAATTTTTGCCCATCAAAACATGTTTCAAATTCTCCAAAAATAAAACTATTTCTTTTGTTTCTGGCTTAACTTATAGAGTCATTTCCCCTTGGGGTAAATCATCATTATTTTTGTATAAACATATCCCAAGCACATATTTTAAGATGTTAAATTCCATACTTCAGCAGCTTGGATGTAAGCAATGGGAATATTTTCTGAGTCAAAACATGTTAAGAAGGGCCAGTGACCATCATCTTAAACATCACTTGTCTAATATCAAATATTACACCTGGAAACTGTTCATCACCACCAAAGAGGCAGGGTTCCTTGGGATGTGGCTCATCAGAATGACTAATACCAAGTTATTTTTCTCATAAATCTGCCTATTCTCCCACCATCTGTTATTTTCATTTTTCCAGAAAGCTAAAAGATACTGATGGAATGTTTTGATCCAAGTGTAGTTAAATTCTTATGATTTATTCCTTGGTCCCAAGATGACATTTCAGCCAAGCCTATAGTTGGGGTATTGCATCAGGTTATTTTCTGCTAGGAGAATCTCGGTGAGACATCTAGAGGCCAAAGACAAAACTGCTCAGGAATTTTGTTGCTGGTGGTATTTCCATTTCGAACAGGCCAGGACCGTGAATGTAAAATACATTTTAGATTTGCAATGAATTACTGGAATGTTCTCTAAAGGTTTTATGTTTATAAAATAAACTGTGTGACCATAGGAAAGTTGGTGTGCATTACAGTGGAATAAGTATTTAGTCATTTGGAACTGGACAAATGCAAGAGAGTGCCCATTCAAAGGTTTTAATCTGGATGGCATTTTGCTCAAATCAAACTTTACTCATCGTGAAGTATGTAATTTTTTTTCTTCCTGTGTCTGTAACATGGAAGAATGTGGAGATGATTCTTGCATTCATGCACATTACAGATGAATGGGAAAAGAGATGTTTTTTCTCTCAGTCAGTGTATGTGCAGGGACTTGTGAGAGTGTACTCACATACGTTCTATATTATTTACGCCTTGGAAGTCATGTGCACCTTGTTTGTGGCAGGGTCACTTTCTCTGCTTGCCACCAAGCATCTCAGGCTGACTGGTCTGTGTACGTTTTCCTCCATCTCCCATATTTCCAGACAAACACTGAGATTAAAAATGATCTACCACTTCCAGTTATATATTGGGTCTAGAAAGATGGCCCAGAGATGTAGAACACACTGAGGATCTGAGATGTGGTCCCAGCACCCAGGTCAGTCAGCTTATAGCTGTCTTCCCACTCTGGTGCTAGGGCATCGGAAGCCTTTGGTCTCTCCTCTCACCTCCACTGGTGTGCACATACATGGTTTTCAAATATTTTAAAATTGCTAAGTATCACATGTCCTTGCATAATTTATCTACATAGTCAGTCCTATTGCAAGTACTATTTATCACCTCAGAAGTGATAAAGTCATGGTTGCCACTTCTGGAGTCTAGCCTTGTAGGGATAAGTATTTTAGTGAAAGGAACACAAGTGTTTCTGACAATTCATTTGAGTTCAGTCTTAATGGTTTTCTATGCTTTTGGCTCGCATCTCCTTTATCCTGGTAGTAGCTCACTCTTATTAATTCTTAGAGAATCTGCTCTCTTCTCTTGATCCATGTGATCTGGATCCTGTCTCCATCTTTCTGAGTGATTAAGCAGGTATAGAAAGAATTTAATCAAAAAGGGGGAAAAAATCAAAAGATCTCCTGAGATCTGAGGCATGGCACGAGTGCCCACTTTGCCCATTACCATTCAGTGTAGCACTAAAATTCCTGTCCGTGGTAAATAGGACCTTGCTTTAAAGTCAAGTTACAGTGTTCAAAAAGACTTACATGTGAGAGCTGAAACCTGGAAGCTATTCGAAGTAAACAGGCCAACCTTCAGGGTGTCGGTATAGGTGACAATGTGGCTAAGTCTTCAGCAGGGTAAACAACAAAATGCCAAGTGAAACACATAGGTTTACTTCTACATAAAAGCACACACACAACAAAGAAGACGGGTATGGTGGGGAGAGTGAGGAAAAACCATCTGCAAATGCTTTACCTGTCTATAAATTATATCCGGAACAGATATGTGACTTTGCTCAACTCCTCAGGAAAATGGGCACATTTAACAATCACTTTTAGTTTTTTATTTCATGTGCATTGGCATTTTGCCCACACATATATTTGCATGAGGGTGCTTCAGCCTCTGAATTGGAGTTACAGAGAGTTAAGAGCTGCTTTGTGGGTGCTGGGGACTGAACCCAGGGCCTCTGGAAGAGCAGCTATTGCTCTTAACTTCTAAGCCTTTTAAAATTTTATTTTTATTTGAAAATGGTCACATTTTTTGAAAGTGCGAGATTTATCTGGGTATCCATTTCTCAGGATGATACACAAGTAACTGTCAAGTACATGAAACAAATCAGCCTTGCTAATCACCAGCAAGCATTGAAGCCCTTTTTAGCATTTCCACTACTGGTGCTTCCTGGAGTGGAGGAAGGATGCTTTTGTCCTTTAGCCATTGATGTGCATTTTCCCTTTTGGCCTAGATCAGTGAAACAGGAGGACAAGTGCAAGACATTTGATATTTCTTCCCAATAGTACTCAAAATGAGGAACTTAAATTAGCTCAGAAAGCAGATACAAATTATGACTAAAGTTTGGACTGCCTCATTCTTTATGAACTCACATCAAATCTCCCACGTGCTTAAAAAAAATAAACAACTGGCAAAATATTTTTAACAAGTGTCTAGTGTTTTCACCATATTAAGTTCCCAGTAAACTTCTTACTTACTAGTGATCCTTCCAGTAAAAGATAATTTTGTTTCATTTTTACTCACAGAATCCCACAAGTAGAATTTGTGATGCCTTCCCCAAGCTGTCTTACCATGAACTTCTTTTCAATTTTTAAACAAATGGTGCTCAATGAGAAGATAAAAAGGAAAAGCCAGTTTCAATATTCTGAGATTACTCAGTAGGAACAGTGCAGTCATCTGGTCATCTTGAGTTTAAAAAAATTACCTGAGTTTTAGACCAACTGTATGTTCAACAAGGAATGCATTGCATCTATAATAAAGAGTTGGGACTATAAAGAGCGATTATGTGCATTTTTTGTAAGGGAACATTTATATCTCATAGCCAACAAGTGTGGTGAATAATGTGGGGTTATAACATGAAGTAACAGATATAGAACACTTTAATCTGCAGATAAAATCCAATCTTTACATTCTGTGGCTCACTGTTGTCTTACAAATCAGAGCAAACCCACAGTGGTGGCTTGCGATTTTCAGAGGGAGTTGATGTAGTAAAGTACTCCCTGAAGAAAATGTTTTCTGGATTAAAGGTGATAAAAATCAGAGAGTAGCAGCGATGGTGATGAATGATAGTAGAACTCAGACCCTTTAGAGCTCACAGGAAGGCTTATTAAGGTCTCTTTGCTAACTCTCTTGTAACCCTACAAGGGCCTTGCTCTTTAACCTTGTCCTAGAAGGTGGCCTCTCAGCTGTTCTGTGGCCAATGCATCTGCAGCCTGGCTGGCGTTCCTGGAGTCCCACAGGTGCAGTGGAAACATCTTATTTGACTCCAGGCTCACTTCACTTAAAAGCTTGAGTCTGTGCACCTGTGTCTTGGTTTCAGACCTTTGTCCAATGGTCTTTCTTCCTTTGCCCCCAGGACTCAACTCATACTGTCTTGAGCTTTAAGTTCTATACATAAAGGAGCCTAGTGTGGCTGGTTATGGCTTGGGCCCATGACCCCAACACCCTTAATAAGGCATACTAATGTAGACAGCACTGTTGAATCTAGGGAAAAAAATCTAACACCAAAAGATAACTATCTTACCTCCAAAGTTCACTCCAATTACTACTCAGCCATTGGGGGTGGTGGGATGGGGCTTGGAGGTTTTGTGGTCTTCTAGAATTCCCATATCAGAAGGCAAAATTCATTGAGTGGTGACAGCAATCTTATCAGAGATATCTGTTCCTCTTACAGTTGCTAAGTATGGTTCTTACTCAAAACCAGAGAAATCAGGGGTTGACGATTCTAAGTGTCCTAACAAATGGATGTGATTTTATTAGCTTTAAAGAGTTAAGGAGAAAAACTAAGGAGAACAACTCCATATTGTAACTTTTTTTCAAATCCTATTTGTTTAAACAAAAAATATGTATTTACTTAGAAACATTCAGAATGTCAACAAAACAGTCACAATTTATTTTTGCAATTACAGAGTGGTATTCAGTTAACAAAACAACAATTGTCTGCATTTTAGCTGCATCAGACACAAATGAAAATGTAAAACAAACAAACAAACAAAATAAAAAATAAAACCAAAAGAAAAAGAAACTGGAGAGAAAAAAAACTGAACCAAACTACTGCCACCATATATAACTAATTTGTGCTGTGCACCAACAAGAACCTGCTTAAAATTTTTAGGCCAATTTACATCCCCCCAACTGTACCAGGAAAGGTTGGAGACTATTAAAAATGTCACCAGAACAGGGCTATCTAAAGACACATTCAGTAGTGTGGTAACTATACAAAAAGACACTGTACAGTTTAAAAAAGAAATCTTACAGAGCATTCCATTTCAATGTTTTTCCTTTAAGAGTAGTGAGTTGTGTACAGGGGCTTAAAGGTTTTATAGACAAAAAGAATAAAAACTGCAGTTGAAACAACTTATTCATCATCATCTTCATCTTTCTCTTCTTCCTCCTCTTCTTTATCCTCTTTGTCCTCCTTCTTACTTACATCTTACTCTTTCTTCTTTTTCTTGCTCTTTTCAGCCTTGACCACCCCTTTTTTCCTGCATCAGGTTTTCCTTTAGCTCTGTAGGCAGCAATGTCCTTCTTGTACTTCTCCTTCAGCTTGGCGGCCTTCTTCTCAAAGGGCTGCTTGTCATCCATGACAGTGTTGTTCCACATCTCCCCTAGTTTCTTTTCTACATCACCAATGGATAGGCCAAATGCTTGCCTTTGATTTTTGTGGGAATACTCAGAATAGAACAAGAAGGCTGAAGGGGGCCTCTTGGGTGCATTGGGGTCCTTGAACTTCTTTTTGGGGTAGGGATGTAGGTTTTCATTTCTCTTTCATAACAAGCCTTTAGCCTTTGCCATACCTTCAAGTACCCCCCCCCCCACCTTTTTAGCAGATATAGTCTTCCACCTCTCTGAGCAGTTCCTGGAGAACTCTGAGAAGCTGACAGAAGCATCCAGGTGTTTCTTCTTGTGTTCCTCCCAGCAGGCTTGCACAGAGAATGCATATGAAGACATTTGCATCCTCTTGGCTTCTTAGGATTTCCTTTGCCCATATTTAGTTGATTTTCCTCCACCATTGCAGAACATGGAGCTTCATAGAGAAAATGCCAGGGCAAACGAGAATGGACAGCACTGGGTAACTCTGTGCCTCTTGGAGGAAAATCAAATCCTATTTTTAACAATGGTTCTTAAATGCTTTACCCTTTTTTTTGTAACCCATCACCCACCAGAGGTAGTGGAAAAGAAAGGATGCAGGGGAAATGGGCCCATTTAGAAAGATTTTTTGGATCAACTCCCATCTGTGTTGTCTGGAAATCAGCAGTTCAGTTCACAGGCTAGTAGGCAGCAGCAGTTCAATCCATTTGCAAACACTCAGTGAATACACACAGAACAACCTCTGTCCTGTGTCTGCTTCAGCAAATCATTCCTTCACCAGTCTGCCTTAGCCTTTCACACCCGGGTCCACATTAACAAAACGTTCCTTCTTGCCTTTGCCCCAACAAAGCACTATCCAACTGACTTTCCAAAGAACCCTGAAGTTTCCACTTCACCATATATTCATTGGAAGTGCAAAGTTAAAGGGCTATGTCCAGAACCTCTCTGTTCAGTGGTGGTTGTAGCAGGTGTACAATTCTTAGAGTCAGAGATCACATGATGTCACTACAGCAAGTTCGAGGTTTTCCTTTGAGCATTTTCTTTTGAACAATATCCTAAAAGTAATCTTGTGATGGTTCATCTATAGAATACATATATAAAAGGTACTCTTATCAGCCAAAGGACTTTAACAAAGTGAAATCTATAGGCTTCCAGGAGAAACTGCATTATTTTTTTTCTTTGACAGTGCTGAAGACAAAGCACTTTCCACTCTCTGAGGATCACTTCCCCAGGAGGAGGAACCACATTTAGTGATCACTGAAACTTGAAGGTCCCTCTCTCTCTCTCTCTCTCTCTCTCTCTCTCTCTCTCTCTCTCTCCTCTCTCCTTTCTTGAGGTGTTATTTTTATGAGTCCTTTTTTACTTTATCATATCATATTCCAGCTCTGAATATGCCTCTGGGCTCTTTGAATCGTGACGAAACAGCTGGTTCATGACAAGTTGCCGGAGTTCACAGCCGCCTGCCATGCCGCTGCCTGCCTGTCACACTCCACTGCCAGCCACACCAGTGATGAACGAAACCCCAGCTCTAAATGGGCACAGTATCTTTAAACATCACAAACCTGTCTCCGGGACACTGTGCTGTCGAGTAGCAAAGAAGACATGTACAGTAACCTGTATCTAATCCATCATCTCTTTAATGCTTGTCTCCTTTTTGTCTCTTAGTAATAACCAAAAGGTCATTCATATTAAAGGACATGAAGAACAAAGCACACTTAAGAAACCACTTAGACAACACGGCAAATGATAAGAAATAAGAAACAATACACAACCCATCGAACAGACCTTAGGACAATGAAGACTTGTAGCAAATTGAAAAAATAGTGTATTTGTGTAGTAGAAAGACACATGCACAAGCAATGGAAAGACACACAAATATGAGGGGAACATAAATTATCACATTCATTTTCTTTAAGGGAAATATTGCCACATCCAACACTGTCCATAAAAATCACAAAATAAAAACAGATCCTTACAGCCCCAAAAATGTAATGCTGTATTTTGTTGCATAACACTTGATGTTTTGAAAGCCTAAAGATCTCATCATATGCAGGCTTGCTTTATCCTTTATAAACGTTCAATCTCTTTCTTTCACACAAAGTAATCTATGAGGAAGAGGAGGTAAAGAGACTATAAGAGCTGGAGGTGAGGGATAACTCCAAGGAAAGAGCATCTTCCAGAAAGAACAATTCTGGTACACATATGAGCTCACAGAAAATTTGGCAGCGAGTACAAGACTCACACATTTTCAAGTAGGGTGGTTTCCGAGAACTGAGGGGGCAGGAAGTAGATCCTGGGCCTCACCTCTAACTACGAAGCTATTTGTAATTGATACTCACTGGAATAGGGGAAACTCAAGTTTCATCTACAGAGAGTTACTGACTGTATTAACCATAGTCCAGGGCAGATCAACATGAGCTATTATCCATGTTTTATTTGTTATCTAATATTTTGTGGGATTTTTGTTTTATTCTGTTTTGTTTTGGTGTTCTTTCTCCTTATTGATTTGTAGTTGTTGTTGCTGCTGCTGCTGTTTGGTTGTTTGGTTGGCTTGGTTTTAATTTTTGCTTTGTTGTTGTTTACGTTTTGAAAGAGCTAGAAGAAAGTGAATTTGGGTAGGTAGGGAGTTGGAGTTGGGAGAGGAAAAAAACAACATTAGAAGGCATCCAATTAAAAATATTCAAAATAAAAAGTACTTCAGGTGTATGTGTTTGTATATGTGCATGCATGTGTGCATGTCTGCATGTCTGCTCTTAGCATAAGTGCCCACAGTAATGTGAAGGTACAACTTTGGGCTCCAGTCCCTCTTAGCAATGGGATTAAATGATGATCAACAATACTTCATCTTCCCTTTCCTGCTTTCTGATGCCCAGATAAACTCCAGCTGTCTTGCAACAGTGATTGTAAGGTGCACTTTTCGGAAAGAGACACTGCATCCAGTCCTTCATCCTGGCCCAGGAAGGCATTTCAAAAGGCCCCCATCTGTTTCAGTGTGCTTAGTCACAAAACCCTTAGAAAATTCATGACTACTGGTTACCCATTGCTTTTGATCCTCTGCCAATCTAAGTTTTATTATAATCAGAAGGAACAAAGGAGAGCCTGAGGAGCCAGGGCCGTGCCCTGGTGGCTGTGGAGTCAGCATCTGTACAAGCAAAGGTGTGATCTTGCTTTTCCTCTGTCCTCCACTGTGTCAGCAGCATGTCCCAACCACTGGGCTCTCACTATATGAACTAGAAGCCCTCGTCACTCCCACCGCAATAAGCTGCTCTTTCTTTTAAAGTGTTTAGTTCAAATGTCATGTATTTCTTTCTTAATTGTTCTCCCCAATCTGAATGAAAACTACAAGCAATGTTTACAAAGATTGAGAGCTTTGTTTCCTCTAACTAACTTCCCCTGGATCACAGTAGGAACTCAGTAAATATTTATTGATTGTAGAATGGGTGAATAAATGAATAAATGAATGAATGAATGAATGAATGAATGAATGAGGAAAAGAGGGAAAGAAAATGAAGGTGAAATGGTGAGAGTTGTTTTTATCTTTTTTTTTTTTTTTTCTGGAATAAGAGAGAATTTTCAGCTTTCCCATAAAACTAGTGATTGACGTTTTCCATAATATTTTTGCACCTTTTTCCCCATGATTAAATTTGTTTCACATTTGAGTATCATTCTGAATACTCACCTAAAAAGAAATCAAAAGTAAATTACTTCTATCATTGAGAGCTGTTTACCCTTAGGAAGCAATCAGTTTCCATTTTACACATTTCATGTATACTTTCAAAGAAAATCTCGAAAAGAAACAAATTGACTTGAAACACCATAATTATCGGTATTTTTCTGCCAGATGCTTAAGTAGATTTTTCTTATATATTCCATTATTCGCACACGCTTTGAGTTGGAATTCATGACAAGTAAGTTTGTTACAAAAGAATATTGTGCTGTGCCGGGGTCAGCACGGAATGTGGCATCTCACAAACAGCCTTCAGTTCAGTTTCTCTACTCCCTCGTAAACGGTGTGAAATTGCTCTTTTGTGTTTTTGTAACCACACGAGTGGGTTGAGTAAACTTAAGCCATTAAGGTTTGTTGGTGTATCAGAACATCTTTCAGAGAATAATAAATGTATGGCTGGTGTTATTTCTTCTCACATGCTAATATTTCAATAGGTCTATCTATTTAATTCTTGGGGTGACATGGCACATGTATGAAGTTCAGATGACATACGTGTGGAAGTCAGTGCTCACTTTCTGCCATGTGGGGCTTTGCATTTAAACTCAGTTTGGAGGCAAGCACTCTAGTCGCTTAAAGTATTTCACTGGCCCTCTGTACTTTATAAAATGATGTAATTCATTTTAGATAGAATGATTTCCTAAGGTAATGCTTGATTAAGAAAATAAAGTGAGAAAAGAACTACCATTGGAATCATATATAGACTCACTTGACAAAGAGGAAGAACCTTACCTATCTCCACATGAAGACCCTAACCTAGCTACAACATGCTTACACCCACTTAACCCTGAGTAGAGAACCCTCCGAGTTGTGCCTTTCAGAGGCACTGCATGAAGAGATAGTTCAGACAGTAAAAAAGAATTACCTATGTCTGTAATGTTATCCAAGACTTGCTTTCTGTAGAAGTCAAACCATGTGAGCTTAGAGATGTTTGACCAACTTGACAAGCCAGACGACAGCAGTTTCGCACATTCTCATGAATGCTCTTGCTGATTGGTATACTATTTCATGGTTGTACGTTTCGGAATCTTATGGTAATCAACCACATAGTCTACCTAGCAGTTTGCATAGCCAAATAGACAAGATGAAAATGCACCTATGCTTGCCCAGCAGTGCCTCTGAGAAAGCCTAATTGGCTCTTGCCATGCAAATGATCTGCCTTTTTGGCCGAATGAGTACCATCTGATTAACGATAATGGGCAGCTGTGCAAATCATATCACACTTTCTACAGCCTAATAGCTAGAAGCAAGCAACAAGACTCGCCCTTAGCCAAGGGAGGTGATTATACAAAGATGTATGTTTTAATTATTTTAAATTACACTCACTTCATGACACATGTACTTATTAATAAGGTGTAGGTATGACAGGTACAACCCCCACAAATCAGCATATTTCTAGTTTTTTTTCATCCATGAATTTATGTCTTCACTGGCCCTCCATTGCTTATTTTAGCTTGTATATTCCAATTAGTTTTGCCTTATAAAGTGTTCTTAATTATAGATAATTTCTATTCATGATCTCCTGGTGAGTAAAATCTTTGCCAATTTTATCACTTCAATATAATACTTTTGCTAACATACCTTTTGCTAAGCATTTCAGAGATGTTCATATAAATATAGGTTTGTGGTTTTTGTTCAAAATCTCACTTGTCTTTGTCTTTTTCACTCTCTGTGTGTCTGCATTAGTCACTCTTTGTCTCTCTCCGACACTATCTATCTTTCTCCCTCTGTCTTTGTCTGTCTGTCTATCACTGTCTCTGTCTCTTTCTTTCCCTTTCTCCCAAAAACCTTACTATCTAGCCCTGGCTATAAGGATCCGTCACATGATGCAGCCTTCTGGCTACTTGGATGGCAACCTTGTGTGACCACAGTCAGCCCTCCCATTCTCTGAATTGTCATTCTCTGAATTTCATTATTTTAAGGAGTTTATATTATGAAATTTTGGACAATGGAATAGATTCAAGGGTAACAGAGTGAGATGATGCAGGAACCAGACATTACTAGAATAACCACACACTCTGAAAGTTAAACTGTTTCAGAAAATGGTGGAAGAAAGTCTACAGTTCTGTGTCTGAAGAGCAAGTCAGGTAGGACTAACATGCATCCTGAGCGAGGCTTGAAGTAAATCAGAACGATGAAAAGAAAGTAGGTGCGAGATGGTAGAAAAAAGACAGATGAACCCTAAGGATTTCTATATGCAAGATACACATTGAACACTTCTGCATACTGCTTGCATGATTCTGAATAGGTATAAAGCAAAAGCAATCAATGTTATAGCTTAGCAACATGAGGGCTGAATGGGACAGCACAGCATGGTCACACACTCCCTCAGAGTACAATTACAGCCTCAGACCCTTGGGGATGAGGAGTTGGTTATGAGAGCATGCACCGCTTTTCCCGAAGACCAGAGTTCTGGTCTCAGCATCCTTGTCAGGTGGCTCAGAACCACCAGGAACTTCAGCTCCTGGGAACGTGAGTCTATCTTCTGGCCTCTGCTGGCCCTCACTCACACAACCACAAATATATGCACATAAACAGAACAAAATAAAACTCAGATTATCTTGACTTTAGTCTGTAAATAAGGAGTGTGGCTTAGCTAGTTGAGGTGAAGGACACATATGATGTTGCACTTTTTTATTGTATTTGGTAAATGGCTTAATGAGCCAATAAACAACTGGTGGTAAAGAAATTGAACATCATTGAAAGTTTGGGCACACCCTAGCCAAAGCGTAACAGAGTTTATATTTTAGTGACTCCAAAATGAATATGCCGGAGGATGGGTTCATATAAAAACCTCATCACTGTCAATACTATTACTCTGCTTTCCTTACTTCTTCTGTTTTGTTTCTTTTTATTCCATTCACTGGTAAACAGTAAGATTTCCAACTCCTTTTAGTAACTGACTTTCTGGAGTGATCATTGGTTGTCTTTGAAAGAGAAAAAGTTCAAGTCTTTTGTGAGATGGTGATTGTATTAATCGGGGTTCTCTAGAGTCACAGAACCTATGGGTAATCTCTATATAGTAAGGGAATTTGTTTGATGACTTACAGTCTGTAGTCCAACTCACCAGAGATTTATAAGCAGCAGATGTGGATGGAAATCCAATGATCTAGCAGTTCCTCAGTCCCACAAGGCAAGCATATAAAGAAGAGAGAATCTTCCTTCTTCCAATGTCCTTATATAGGTCTCCAGCAGAAGGTGTGTCCCAGATTAAATGTTTGTCCCAGATGACTTTGAACTCAGAGATCTCCTTACCTTAGTCTCTTGGGATTCATAGCCACTACAGCTCAAGATCTTTACGCCAAGATCCAGGTCAGAAACTTGTATCTCTCAGCCTTAAAATCAGGAACACAGGTTCACCTTCCAATTCTGGATTGTAGTTCATCCCAGATATAATCAAGTTTACAACCAGAAATAGCCACTACAGTAATTTTACAAATATATATATATATATATATATATATATATATATATATATATATATATATGTATGTATAACAATTATGTAAACACAAACAAATGTAAAATTTTGAATAAGGCTATTAAAGATAACAAAATCTAAATAATATTAATGGATTGTATAAATGTTGATTCCTCTTCTGTGTCATTTTTCTAGTCACTCAAGACATTTATATTTTAGAATCTAGATGAAGGGTTTTGCAATATACCATCACGTGGCAGTTTGTATAGAATGACTCCCATAGGCTCCAGTGTTTGAATGCTTGGCCATTACAGTGTGCTACTACTTAACAGTTTCTGGTCTTCCTGTTTAAGGAGGTATGTCACTAGGGGGCGGGCTTCGCTGTTTCAAATGCTCAAGCCAGGTCCAGTATCTCTCTTCCTGCTGTCTGTAGGTCAGGCTATAGAGCTCTCAGCTTCCATAACTGCCTGCTGCCATTCTCCCCAACCAGGAAGATAATTGACTAATCCTCTGAAATTGTAAGCAAGCCCCAAATAAATGTTTTCTTTTATGAGAGTTGCCATGGTCATGGTGTCTCTTTCTAGTAATAGAGCACTGACTAAGACACAATGTTATACCCCAATTCATGTAAATTTACAATTACCCCCACATAAAGTTTCAATAAAAGTTAAAACTTTGGGATCAACATTAAGAGAACAGAGTTGAGTCAGACCTGACAAAGCACAATTTACAGGAGACATTTGAATATCCCTTGGTATTACTTTAATTCATTGGCCAATATGCCTTTCAGTTAAATTAAATTAAAAGTAACATTTACCAGAGATCCAAATGAGAGACAGTTTATTCTGTTTTCTTGGCCACACATAGCAGTGATGAAATACATTTGCTTGCAACTAATGTTCCTTGTTGACCTTCGTACCCCTTGTATCCAGAATTCACATGTAGAAGTTCTCCATGAGCATGCTTACTGAAAGAATAAGACCATTTCTTCTCTTATGTTGATAATTGCATTTCAAGGCTTTTTAATTCTGTTGCAGTAAGCATACAAAGTAATGGTCTCTGTTATGACACTTCCAAATACCTATCATTCTCCTTTGTTCTTATTCATTTCTCGGTGTTTTTCATGCCCTGTCCCCATTTGCGGGTCCCCTTCTACTACCCACATAATGCTTCCTTCAGCTTTTGTGATATATTTTTCACTGTCCACTCCTTTTGACTTTTAATTTTAATACTATTAAAATGGTTTGAAAGATTCTATATCTATGATCATTTGAGATTAGTATCAGTATCTTTTCACATGTCAGCCTCCCTCAGACACAAAGGGCCCCCAAAATACTGGCAATATTTCCGAGTAGTTTATTTTAACAGACTATGGGAAGGAACAATTGTATATGTGGCTCCATACAATTAGCTCAAAGACCAAATAAAAAGAAAAAGTTGATCCTTCAGTGGGTTAGAGGGAGTTTTGTGCTGTGTCACCATCCTCATGGCCTGTAGGTGGATTATAATATTCTCATGAGTCTTCAATTTGTTGAGAAAAGATCTCAAGAGACTTGTCAGCCTCTGTGATCATATGACTGTGGTCCTCATTGCTCACAATGATTCTGTAACCCTGTATATCCTAATCATTATATTTTCCTGAAGAATTGAGAGTAATCCAATGCTTACATTTTATAATGACATGAGATTTCTTTAAAGGTTAACATATGTAAAATATTATATGAACGGTTGTATTTTCTAATCATTCTTCAGAATTAGTTCTCAATAGCAGAAGCAAATAAAATTTTTGAACAGCAGAAGAATTATAATCTATATTATGAATTGCTCTTTATATAGAATTTTTGTGTGAAGTAAGAAACAAATGTAGACTATATAGTCATATAGATAATGAATATATATGTATATATAATAGGTATAAGGAAATAAAATACATACATAAAGAGGTTGAAGAGGAGCCTCGGTAGGTAAGAGAGTTTATTATGCCAACATGAGAACCTGTGTTCATGGATGTAAAATGCTATGTTTTACTTCTCATGAAGGAAAGTCTGCTTTTGTGAAGCAGAGACAGAGAATCATTAGGCCTTATTGGTCTAACATAGCCCTGGGTACACATGGAGACTGTCTCAAAATAAGTAGGTTAGAGTGATAAAGCAGCTACTTTATATCCTTCTCTGAATTCCACGTGGACACATGGACATGCAACCTATGCTCACATGGACCTACATACAACGTGTAAACACTTGCCACTAAACATGCATTTATACATATACAAAAGTTCAAATAATGCATATATAATATCCGTGCCATTTGAGATATAGGATAAACACATTACCAATTTAAAATATTAAGGAAGAATTCAAAATAAATGTGGAAAAAATGGTCAACCAAGAAACAAAGTTGCTGACTGAAAGCTAGGGAAAAAACCCTATAAAACAAGATTCTTTGCCTGATAAGACTTACTTGAAATGATGGAAACTCCATGTGTGCAAATGCAGTACTTTACATCCTGCGGCTTAATGAAAATCCAGACTATATTATCTTTATAAAGATGTGGTTTGGGGAGTACCAAGATAGTGAAGACACCCAACAAGGCAGTGATGAAGATGGTGACTTAAAGATAAAAAGACAATGTTGCTTAAAATAAGATAACATAATTCTCCCAACTCCCTACAGCCAGGCTGCCAGTACAGCTTCATCGTAGAGTAAAACCAAGAAATACTAAGCTGTGTTTGTCACTGGACTCTGAACACTATGAGTTCTCCAAGTGAATGCCAGCTGCCTGTCATGTGTCTTCTAGCTAAGTGCCATGTCTGCATTTGATTATTCCCATCTGTCACCATGCTGGGGTCTATTATCCAAATGCCTCTGGGGCCTACAATGTTTTCTGTTCAGATGTTAAGGTACTATGGGGGAATATTCTTTCAGATCTGCGTGTAGCATAAGAGAATATAGAAGTTTATCCATGAGACTGTTTACTCACAACTCAACAAAAAGCTTTGCAGAGAACCTAAACAGGAGGAACTGAATTGCAAACAACAGAAGAAGGTTGATTCAGGGCTAAAAAAGTAAATTTTCCTTGTTTATTTATGGAAAAAAATCAAACTGTCTCCCCCCCAGGAATCCTAGGTCTCTGGCAAAGTGTGTTACTCTTATGATAAATAATTACAATTCTGAGGCAGCACAAACCAAGGACCTGGAGAAAATGGCAGCTTCCTTTCTGCTAGAAACTGAAAGTCTGTGAACACAGAATCTCACTTCAGCACAGTGCCTCACAAACACTGGTTAGTAAAATCAGGTGGTTCACTCTAGTAAAAAGACTGTTGTAGAATTTTTAATTACAAGTGTTAATAATAATACAAAAATATGTGCATTTGTCTTCATCCTCATTGCCTTGATTTTTTTTGGGGGGGGCAAGGCTTCAGTTGGCATATAATTTATAGCAGTCACTCTTAATTGGTAGGTCACGACCCTTTTGGGGGACACTGAACTACGCTTTTACAGGGATCACATATTAGATATTCTGCATAAAAGATATCTACATTATGATCCTTAATGGTAGCAAAATTTTAGTAATGAAGTAGCAACAAAGATAACTGTATGGTTGCAGTCATGCCAACATGACCAACTATATTAAGAAATGGCAGCATCAGGAAGGTTGAGACATGCTTGTTAGTTATATTTCCTTAGTAAGCACTCACATACTCTTAATTTTTCAAACACTTATAAATTTCTTCCAAGCTTCCTTCATGTTTTGTTTACTATTCCATAATAGCATTCATCCATACTTAATGATTAGCTCTTCGTATTCATGCATTCCTATCTGCACTTCAGTAGCATGAGTGGTTCAATTTCTACCTTTCATCAAGTCAGGTTGTCCATCATGTTTATCTGTTCTATTGCAGCATTCATCCTTACTTAACGATACATTCTTGTTTGTATCTTGATAGTATTAGCAGTTCAGATTCTACTTTTCAGCATAGACTTATCCTCTATTCCCACCCATTTACATTTAATTTTTGGTTCTAGGCAACCTTCGTGGGGAAGGTCCTACCTACCCTGTTCCAGTAACTTACAGAATTCTTCTATAGATCACTCATCTTCATTGACACTTTGAGATATCTGCGTATATATCATGACGATGAACTATGTAAAGACTAAAGTATATCTCCTCATTTCTACATCTTATCTGATACCCACAAGCACACATGAAGCATGATGCATATAATTTGAAAGGATTTAATTCTTAACCTTGAATGAATATTCAAGATGCCTACTGAAGATTAATTTAGCTCTACTCTTGGACAGCCCTATTCTGAAGCTGCGCAATCATACATTCAACAATGGAAGGAATCATTGATTTTTATATTTTAATATTGCTATGTTTTTTAATATAAGCATGTTGCAGTAAAAAGTAAAAAGAAAAAAGAAATCTTCTGCTACCAGTTCTGCTTGGTCTCTCTCTGTGGGAGCCACTCAGGGTGGAGCCATGCACCCAGGCTCTTTCTCTACTATATGGTCCCCCATTAGTCTCTCTCAGTTGTCTCTCTTTTAGTCTGAAACTTTGGCTCCCAGTTCCACAGGCTACCACACTGAAACCATTTGCCCTGGATGCTCCTCTACCAGCCAAGAACTTAGCACACATTCTCCACAGCCCAGTTAAAACATGACTCACATCCATTAACTTAACAAACAGGTTTACATGTTAAATCCTCAATCCATAAATTCTTTATAAAATAAGCTTACAACCAGTGAACAAAAATATAAATTTCCCATCTATATGAGATAAATTAGACTCATATAAACCCTTCAAAATAATCATGACAATTTCATCAAGCTAGAGATGTGCCAAGAACATACATGTCGGTTTCCATCCTTTCCTTCATAAATCTCTTTCTCCTCTCACTCTCTTCCTCTCTTTCAGCCTCTTTACTGCCTATTTCTCCACTGTCCAATCATATTTCACCTTAACATAAGCCTACATAAGCACATAAACTAGAAACACCCAATAGTTTTTACCTAAACTTTAAACAATTCACCTGGTTGTCCGCAGTCTGATACAATGTTTTAAGGCTTCTTTATTGGACTATGACAGGACATGAGAAGACTTCTTCAATTACAGGTTATATTTCTTTGATCCCAGTGCATCTTTTTCCCCAAGGGAAAACCTTTGTCTTCACTGAAAGAAATCAGTGGGGAGACAATGTTGTTCACAGCTGTTGCCAGAAATCGGGAAAATGTGGCAGGTAATTGTATCTAGAGCAATAGTATACAAGATATTTGAGAAACTTGGGATTTTTTTTATCTAAATACACCTTCTTTTTCCTTTTTCTGTAAGCCTTAAGACATCCCTGCACACACACATTTTTTTCTAAATGCATCATATACTATCTTGTAATTTGAAACTTTTATAACATTTCTCATTGATCTACCTTTACCCTTTTCCATGTGCTGTATCTTTTGTTGAAGACTAAAAAAGACTCCCAAATTTCCAAGGACACTATCATTTTTTACAAATATTTAGATAGAATCTCCTCTTCCTGGCTCCCAAACCACTTTGGACATCAATTGTACACACTTATTGCTTCTCATGGACCAATGGATTTTATGAGTTAGTAATATTTATGTGAATTGAGTAATACAGTGACTTTAATTTAGGGCTAGTCAAACTATATATAATGAGTTACTCTAAGAGGCACTAGCCTGTATTTTATAACTATGTATGGCTGCTAGCTGTAAGTAAGGGACATTAACACAGCCACAAAACTTTCAACCCTACAGTGTCCCTGACTGTAAGAAGTGCTGGGACAATGGTGGCACAGAGCTTGTGAGAGTAGCCAACCCATCACTGGTACAATCTGAGGACTAGGGTATTGAGTGGGTACCTGTGCCTGATACTGTTTGGGTGGCTAGGAACCAGACACAGGACAGCCTAGAGACCTAGGATAAAATCAAATAAGACCAGGAATAAAGCCAATGAAATGATTCCTAATAATATTATGCTATAGTCATAGATAGATTAGTGTCTAGCCCAGTTGTTACTACAGAGGCATAAACTAACAACTAATAGGAGCAGACAAAAAGACACTAAGTGGAGTCATTGAATGAGTGGAACCCTGTGAAAGATAGGGAGGAAGGATTGTCAGATCCAGTGGAGTCAAGAGCAACACAAGAACATGGCCCACAGAATGAACTAAGCAGGGCTCAAAGGTCTCACAGAAACTGAAGTAACAAACACGGAGGACCCAGCATGGTTCTCAGCTATGTACTTCGCATATATTTTAGGTTGTGTAGCTTGTCAATCTTGTGGGAGTCTCAAAACTGAGAGTGGGGGTGTCCCTTTCTGCCTATTGGGTTGCCATATTAAAAAGTGATATAAGAGTTTATAGTCAGTTTTATTGTATCTTTTTAGGCCATGTAGCTCTCCTGGGAGTCCTGTTCCTCCTGAGGGGAAAAATGATTGATTTGGGGGAGGGGGTAGGATGAGAACTGGAAGAAATGGGAGAGGGGCATTTTGGTCCAGATGTAATGTATAAGAGAAAAAAATAAAGGTTAAAAAAGGTACTGCTCCAGGTAACCAAGTTCTTATTAATTCATAACTCAGAAGGCCAAGCTAGCATTATATTCATGTACAGATTGAAAGCGAAAATTTATCAATATCCAAGAGAAGTTTTAATGGGCAGATTTCAGGAGGGGTGGTATAACTTCATATTCAAACATTACCTCTGAGTACCAAGTCAGAAAGCACATGAAACTTTCTGGAAGAGTGGGCTATAACAGTCTTTATGGTATTTTACTTTGTAGTCTTTTTCCACCCTGAATGTTAGAGGAATGAAAGCTATAGTCAGGAGAAAGGGAAATAGACACTTCCTTGAGCAAATTAGGAAAATGCTGAAGGTCTTGCTCTTTGTATCTCACTACTCTGACAGACTGAATTAATTAGGGCAAACCAATAAAATTTCCATTATCTTTGGTTAAAAATAATCTCGTATCATTAAAGACACATGGTCCAAAGCCATGCATTTCTCCTAATGTTAAGTCATGCTGTGCCAGTTAAATTGAAGTTTCCTCTGTTTCCTTTTACTGTGGCCAACATGTTCTAATCGTGAAGAAAGGGTCCTATTGCTCCCTATCAGGCTAGCAACAGATGAATACCTCCTAACATGAGGACACTTTTCTTTCATAGGATGTACTGGACTGCTTGCTATTTATTTTTACTAGTTTTAAGTAGAAACTGATGCTTTCTGGAAACTGGGCCCATGGCTTCAAATGCATTAGAGAGATTCAGTAACCTGATTTACATAATATAGTTGCCTCCTTTGGAGCACTCTATCACACACTGCTTCATATCCCTGAGAGTATTATACAGGATAAATATTAGACCTAATCATGAGCTACAATGTAATTTAATACAGTAATCCTGACATGAATGGTAGCTTACATGATACAATGTATTTGCTATTTTATTTTGTCTTAGTAACGTATCAAATATAGCTTTCTCTGGTTAAATGGGATTTCAAAAAATGACTGTCTCACAACATGGATTCTGAGGATGAAGCTACAGAGAGGTTTTGGCATAATCATCCAACATGGACAATACCACTGATATTCTAAAAATATACCTAAGTTACCTACATACGTTGAAATATGTAATGTATAATATTAAATTTCATAACTTAAACTGTTGTTTCGAGTGTGTTTTCAAATAGATACCACTTAGAATACTAGCACACAGGAAAGATTAGCACTTAGAAGTTTCTTTTTTCTGTTTTTCCTTTCCTTTCTCCTTAGAAACTCTTGGCACAGCCACATTGGTGTGTTTTTTGTTGGTAATAACCACAGGCTGAAAAGTGATGGCAAAGTTTACATAAACAACTTAAACTGCAGAGAGAACAAGGCGTCCTAAGTCACATCTTGAGGGAAAACAAACAAGTAAGACCTCAGAGCACGATCTTAATTACAGTGCAAACACTCGTACTGCCC